>NW_025888507.1:15297-44259 GCF_002878395.1 Capsicum annuum | reverse complement strand
ATTCTTCTTCACACACACTAGATCTAGTGGAAGAAATGAAGAAAATAGAGAGAGATTTCTTGAGGAGAGAGAATGAAGAGAGAGAAGTATTTTTCGTGGTAACACCTCGTGGGCAAACTCCACGGCGGACGGACTATTTATATTAATGATTTAGGGTATGTACAGTTACACAGAGAAAGGAGAATAAGTGCTACAGTGCCTATAATTTGGGTTGAACCACGTGGACATTAATATATAAACAGTACATCATATATTAATCAGGATCCACACCTAACAATTCTCCCACTTGGAGACTGATTCTGTCATCCAAGAATTACATTCTCAAAAAAAAAAAAAATAATGTTCCTTCATCATCAATATCTTCGCCGCTCCGCAACATCTGTAGTTGTGACTACAGAAGACCAACTAAGGTTTTGCACAACCTTAGTTTAACAACATCAACACATTTTGTCAACATGTCTGCTGGATTCTTTGCACCCTCTATCTTTTCCAGACACATATCACCGTCTTCCACTGCCCTGCGAGTGAAATGGTACCTCTTCTAATATGCTTCGTCTTCGAATGATAGACCGGGTTCTTCACCAACTGTATGGTACTCTGGCTGTCTATGTAAAGAATCTTCTCCTACTGTTTCTTGCCAAATTATTCCAAATAATCTGCCAGCCATATTATCTCTTTTCCTGCTTCAGCTATTGCCACATACTCAGCCTCAGTAGATGAAAGAGAAACGCACTTCTGAAGTCTAGACATCCAACTCACCGCTGTACCACCTATGGTATAAATGTATTCGGATGTGCTTTTGCTCGATTCCACATCTCCACCAAGATCAGCATCAACAAAACCTTGCAAAATCACCTTGCCATTGCCAAAACAAAGCGAAGTACTGGATGTGCATCTCAGATATCTTAGAAGCCACTTCACAGCTTCCTAATGCTCCTTCCTGGGGTTTGCCATTTACCTGCTAACGACTCCCACTGCATGTGCTATTTTAGGTCTAGTACAGACCATAGCATACATCAGACTCCCAACTACAAAAGCATACGAAATAAGTTCCATGTCCTCCCACTCCTGAGCTGTCTTCGGTGACTGCTCCTTTGACAATTTTATGTGATTTGCCAATGGAGTAGTTGTAACGCCCCATAAAATGGGTCCCGGAGTGTCACACGGTGCTTGAGGCTACGAGTAGCCCCAAGCTAACCCTTTGATCCATTTTTATTAAGTTCAACACAAATCAACGGGGTTTCCATAAATAACCCTCAAATTTCAACAGACTAATCATCATCCAAGAATAAAAGAATTTCAGAAAGATAACAAAATACTACTTATTAGTCAACTCCAACATCTTTACTAGTCTGACAAGCCTCTAAGAAAATCAATAAAACCCGTGAGCCATTGAGACATGCCCCAACTGACTCATACTCAGTTATCAAATGTAAACAATTCCGTGAAACCAATATCCGACATCACGTCCTCGGAACATGAGGACTCACCACAACAGAGCATGTAGAACAGCGTGCCCGAAGAATCACTGTCGAACCTGGAACTGAGCACTTGAACCTACATTCTGAGAAAATGCAGCCCACATCCGAAGATGTGGGTCAGTACCATGGAAAGGAACCGAGTATATGGGGGTGTATACAGTTGTATAAACATCATCATCATAAATATTTATAAGAAATATACAGGATGTATGAAAGACTAACATAGCCCGAAGAAAATCATCATAATCATAAGAGGATGAAATAATTACAATAACACATGTGAGTCATCATATAATTTGTCAATCATTTTTAGTTCATCAAGAATATCAATTCTCATAATGTAAATATCATTTAAATCTTTCGAAAGAATAACTTTCACAATTCCACTTTCAAATCACTTCACCATTCACCATAGATACAAGAAAACACACACACACTGGGAGATCCTATAACCGACATAAACTATGTGAGTTACATGGAGTCCAACGTACAACCCACGTTGGGGAGAACTATCCTATCCTTTCCATCGGAGTAGGAATATCGATATCAAATCCACACAAACTAGTGATCACTATATAAATCAGCCTCAGGCTCACTCCTATGGGGGCACGTAGTTCTAGGAAAGTAAGGTCGCTTTATACCTCCCACTCGGTACTAAAGATTTCTCCCGGACTTAGCTCAGATCATTTCAAAGACAATCCAGAACAAAATAATTTCAGTAATATATAAATATACATCGGGAGCCATCATGCTTCCCATCTATCAAAATCAACCACGTTGTGGATTTCTTTGACACTCGAGTTCAAAACAACTCCATTAAGACCAAAAGGTCAAATCATTCAAAATATCTCAAAAATTCAACATCAACGTGCTTATAACACACACTTTCTCAAAAAAATACAATTTTCAATGGAGATTCACGACCCAAATATTAAAATCATGATAAATATCATTCAAGATTCATGCTTTATATCTCCACACATGTAAATTCATCTTTCAAAATCATAAACATCAAGATTTCATAATAATCATCATAAGATATGGGTTCATGCTTCAAATTCGTAAAAAATCAAATAAAAATCATGCCTTTATAAAGAAAATTACTTTTGGGCACGAGAACGAAAGAGAGTTCTTGTTGAAAAATTCCACATACCTTGAATGATGAACTTTAGATCGATACTCATTTTTGAGATGTTAATCGTTCCTTTGAATGATGGTTCTTGGAGTTCTTGAATAGGAACTTGGAATCTTGAATAAATTTACAGAATTAATGGTGAACTTTGGAGGTTCTTGAAGTTGGATGTAGGAGCTTAGGGTTTTTTTTTTGAGGGAATTTGATAAAATATAACATATAATGCTTTTAATAGGCTTTAATATAGGGTTTGGACAGATTTTGGGTGAGAGGGAATGACCAAAACGCCCCTAAAAATCAAATAATTCTCGAATCTGTCCTTTGATGGACTGTTTTGGTAGTCTGAAGTAGATCAACCATAACGTTTTACTCCAATATCCAAACTGGATGAAACTAATTTCATTAGAAAGAGGACTCGTAGAGATTTCCGTTGATATATAGTAGATCACCCAGATCATTATGTACAAGGAGTTATGATCGTTTAAAGTTGGAGGAAAAATACGCCATGCCTCAGTACTTTTTCCTGCACGTTTTACTGTTCACTACTATTCACTGTTCGATCGGAATGTTCATAACTCGTCGCTCGGGTGTCCGTTTTGGATGATCCATATATCGTTGGAAATATTATTCGATACTCTACATAATGGTGGGTCATAATCTAAAACATTCCATACGAAAAATTTATAATTCATTCTAGAAGATAGAACCCAACATGTTTACGCACAAAATTTCAACGAAAAATTTCCCAGGGTATTACATCATCCCCCCTTGGAAACATTCATCCTCGAATGACGCTAGACATACCAAGATTAGATAGGAAATAGAGCATACAGATGAAACCATTCGTTAGACTCATCACCACATTGTTTCTCACTATGAATGCAATATAGAATGCATAAATTCAAGAAACTACAGCTGAACACATAATAAATGACAGCTGAACTGCTGCAACTTTTATCAAAAGTGCATGATTTAGGAAAGAACGGTACCTTCGTCTTGATCGAAGTTCGCGGAAAATAGGTGCGGGTACTTGGATCGCATATCCTCCTCAGCTTCCCAAGTTGCACCTTCAACATATTGGTTTCGCCACAACACCTTGACCAAGGGAACTTCTTTGTTCCTTAGTCTTCAGACACTGAAATCAAGAATCTCAACAGGAATCTCATCAAAAGAAAGACTTTCTTGAATGACAGCACTCACAGAGGAATCCACTACCACAACATCGCTAATATGCTTTCTAAGCATAGAGACATGGAATATTGGATGAACAGAGGACAACTCGGAAGGCAAATCGACCTCATAAGCTACCTTACCAACACGGCTAAGAATTTTGTAAGGACCAACATAACGGGGACTAAGCTTCCCCTTCTTTCCGAATCTTTTCACCCCCTCATGGGTGAAATTTTCAGATACACTAGGTCACCGACTTCAAACTCAAGGTCTCTTCTTCTAACATCCGTATATGACTTCTGATGACTCTGCACAGTTTTTAACCTTTCCCTAATCAACTTAAATTTTTTCATAGCCTCAAATACCGAATCAGCACCACTCACAGCCGCTTCACCCACCTCGAACCAACCTATGGGTGATCTACACTTCCTCCCATATAAGGCTTCAAACGGAGCCATGCCAATACTAGAGTGGAAACTGTTATTGTAAGCAAACTCTATCAACGGTAAGTGATCATCCCAACTTCCCTTAAAGTCAAGTGCACAAGCTCTCAACATATCCTCTAAGGTCTGGATGGTCAGGCTCAGCCTGACCATCAGTCTACGGATAAAAAGTAGAACTCAAAAGCAATCGGGTACCATGACCCTTCTGAAAAGTTTTCAAAAATTGCAAAGTGAACTAAGTACCCCTATCCGAAATGATAGACAAGGGAACTCCATGCAGTCTGACTAGCTCTTGAATATACAATCTAGCGTAATCCTCAGCAGTACATAAAGTATGAACAAGCAAGAAATGAGCAGACTTAGTCAACCTATCAACCATAACCTAAATGGAATCATGATGGCGTCGGGAAGGAGGTAAACCAATCACAAAGTCCATATTTATCTCTTCCCACTTCCAGGTGGGAATACTAAACTCTTGAATCACACCACCAGGTATTTGGTGTTCAACCTTAACCTGTTGGCATGTTGCACACTTAGCTACAAATGCTGCTATATCTTTCTTCATGCCACTCCACCAATAGATTTCCCGCAAGTCTCGGTACATCTTGGTGGCACCAGGATGAATAGAATATCGCGCCTCATGCACTTCAGCCATAATCCTCTGTCTCAGATCATCAACATTCGAGACACACAATCTACCCTGCAATCTCAACACACCATCTCCCCCTTGGGAGAAAACCTCTACTTTTTGGTCCTTGACTAATTCCTTCAGTCTGACCAAACTAGCATCTAAGTATTGCTTTTCCTTTACTTCCGAAACCAAGGAGGATTCGAAACTACTCTGAACCCCTATACTACCTTCAGCAGAGTCAAACAACCTAACCACCAATCTATATAAACGATGTACATCACGAGCCAACTCTTTTTTACCTTCTACCACATGCGAAACACTACCCATGGACACTCTACTTAGGGTATCCTCCACAACATTGGCCTTTCTCGGATGGTACAACACACTCATATCATAGTCCTTTAATAATTCTAACCATCATCTCTGCCTAAGATTCAATTCTCTCTGGGTAAACACATACTGCAGACTCTTATGATCAGTGAAAACATCAACATGGACACCATACAAATAGTGTCTCTAGATTTTCAAAGTAAACACAACAACAGCCAACTCAAGGTCATAGGTGGGGTAATTTTTCTCATGGGGTTTCAACTGTCTAGAAGCATAAGCTATCACCTTAACTTCTGCATCAATACGCAACCCAACCCAACTCTCGAAGTATCACAGTACACCACAAAACCATCAACACCATTAGGCAAAGTCAAAACAAAGGCTGAAGTGAGTCGAGTCTTCAACTCCTGAAAACTCTTCTCACAAGATTTGGACCACAAGAACTTCACTTTCTTTTGGGTCAACCGAGTCATAGAAGACGCTATAGAGGAGAAACCCTCAACAAAACGATGGTAATAGCCAGCTAAACCTAAGAAACTTCAGATATCAGTTGGAGAAATATGTCTAGGCCAATTTCTAATAGCTTCAGTATTTTGGGGATCAACTCTAATACCCTCGGAAGAAATGATATGACCCAGAAAAGCAACTGACCTTAGCCAAAGCTCACACTTACTGAACTTGGCAAACAACTTGTGATCTCTATGGGTTTGCAAGACAGTTCGAAGATGATCAGAATGTTCATCCTCACTACGGGAGTACACCAATATATCATCGATGAACACTATGACAAACATATCTAGATATGGTCTGAACACTTGATTCATGAGGTCCATGAAAGCTACTGGGGCATTAGTTAACCCGAAAGACATAACAAGAAACTCAAAATGGCCATAACGAGTTCGGAAAGTAGTTTTTAAGATGTCACACTCCCTAACTTTGAGTTGATGATAGCTGGAACGAAGGTCTATCTTTGAGAAATAACTTGCACCTTGCAATTGGTCAAACAAATCATCTATTCTCGGAAGGGGTTACTTTTTTTTACAGTGACTTTATTCAGTTGGCGGTAATCAATGCACATACGCAAAGAGCCATCTTTCTTTCTCACAAACAACATAGGAGCACCCCAAGGAGAAACACTAGGCCTTATGAAACCCTTATATAGTAGATCTTTGAGTTGATCTTTCAATTCCTTAAGTTCTGCAGGGGCCATACGATAAGGAGGAATAAAAATGGGCTGAGTATTGGGAAGAAGATCAATCCCGAACTCTATCTCTCTATCAGGAGGTATCCCTGGGAAATCATCTGAAAAGACATCAGAAAACTCATTGACGACATTAACAGACTGGAGAGTTGGAGTCTCAGACTTAGTGTCTTTGACTCTAACCAAATGGTAAATACACCCCTTGGAAATAAGCTTTCTAGCTTTGAGGTAAGAAATGAAATGACTCTTGGGTGACACAGAATTCCCAGACCACTCAAACACGGATGCACCCGAAAATTGAAACTTGACTACTTAGGTCCGACAATCAATAGAGGCATAAGAAGAATACAACCAGTCCATACCCAGATTCACATCAAAATCTACCACGTCTAAATAAATCAGATCAGCCAACAAGACTATGAAGAATAGTAACAGGACACTTTTTATACGCTTTTTGGGCAACAATCGAATCACCCACTGGGGTAGAAACTAGGATAGGCTCAGGAATAATCTCAGGACTCATTTCAAAATTCACAGCAATCAAAGGTGTAACATATGAGAAAATGGATCCAGGATTCAACAAAGCATACACATCAAATTGAAATATACGAAGCATACCAGTAACAACATCGGGAGAGTTCTCCTGTTCCTGGTGGGACGGTAAAGCATAGAATCTATTCTGGCGCTGCCCGCCAGTATTGCTAGAAGAGGCGCCCTGAGCTGGGGCTGGGTGAGTTGCTGGAACTAGAGCGCTAACAATCTGAGTTTGGGTATGAGGGCGATAGTCACGACGCCCTTGTCCATCCTGTGGACAATCTCTAACTCTGTGACCCATGTCACCACATCGGAAACAACCCCTCTTCTCACCCCAACATTCACCCGAATGAGCGCTACCACACTTAGGACACAGGGGACCATTTGGCTTACTTCCTGCATTGTACTGGGACCTGGATACATATGACCTGCTACCTTGCTCCTACCTACCTCTAGGCACGAGAGCACTAGCAGATGACGGTGCTGGTATAGACAAACGATCCTGATACTAAAGGCGACTCCCTCCCTGCGATTTAGTCTGACTTTGTTCGTGCTACTCGGACCTAGCTTTCTTATTCCCTCTCATTCTATCTCTCTCCTTAATCTTGTCTGCCTCAATCTGTTGGGTATGAGTCATTAGCCTAGAAAGATTCATCTCACTATTCAGCATAGCAGACCTACACTCCTTAACCACATAACTAGACACTCTAGTCACAAACTTACTCATACTTGCCCAATTATCAGCCACTAAGTCAGGAGCATACTTGGCCAACTGATTGAACTTTAGACAGTACTCCCTAACAGCCATAGAGCACTGTCGCAGGTTCATAAACTCTTCCACCTTCGCCTCTCTCATCTCCAAAGGGAAAAACTTATCCAGGAATGCATCTTGGAACTCTTGCCAAGTTGTAGGGATAACTCCCTCACCTCTACCTTTCCTCCAAGAAACAACCCAGTCATAAGCAAGGTCTTTCAACCTATACGCAACCAACTCCACACTATGTTCCTCATATACATGCATCACCTGAGTAATCTTCCTCACCTCTTCTAAAAACAACCGTGGATCCTTATCAGACTTGGACCTATAGAATTCCGACGGATTCATCCGCATGAAGTCACGAATCCTGGCAGCAGCTAAATCACCTCCCTACTGCTATAGAGCCAGGGCCGGGTTGGCCTAGACATTTGTAGTAACAGCTTGGGCCAGCACCTGAAAGGCTGCCCGAAATTCAGCATGAGACACGTTTTCATTCAATGGGTCAGCGGGTTGAGGTTGCTGACCATCATTATTTCTTCTCGCTAGACGTGGAGACATATTTCTAAAAGAAGAGAGCACAAATCAATAGCAGAGAGAGACACTTTAAGCACGATAGACTTCTGAAATAAAGAATCACACTTTTTCCTAAAACGTCTTATAGCCTCTTGCTCATAGATGTGGCGCTCTACACACCGATGATTAAGACTCTACTTAATACGGCTTGTCAGATTCCCTAGGATACCTTAAAACCTTAGGCTCTGATACCAAAGTTTGTAACGCCTCGAAAAATGGGTCCCGAAGTGTCACACAGTGCTTGAGGCTATGAGTAGCCCCAAGCTAATCCTTTGAGCCATTTTCATTCAGTTCAACACAAATCAACGGGGTTTCCATAAATAACCCTCAAATATCAATAGAGTAATCATCATCCAAGAATAAAAGAATTTCAGAAAGATAACAAAATACGACTTATTAGTCAACTCCCAACATCTATACTAGTCTGACAAGCCTCTAAAAAAATCAATAAAACCCACGAGCCATTGAGACATGCCCCAACTGACTCATACTCAGTTATCAAATGTAAACAATTCTGTAAAACCAACATCAGACATCACGTCGTCGGAACATGAGGACTTACCACAACAGAGCATGTAGAACAGCATGCCCGAAGAATCACTGTCGAACCTGGAACTGAGCACCTGAACCTACATTTCGAGAAAATGCAGCCCACATTCGAAGATGTGGGTCAGTACCATGGAAAGGAACCGAGTATTTGGGGGTGTATGCAGTTGTATAAATATCATAATCATAAATATTTATAAGAAATATGCAGGATGTATGAAAGACTCACATAGCCCGAAAAAAATCATCATAATCATGAGAGGATGAAATAAGTACAATAACACATGTGAGTCATCATATAATTTGTCAATCACTTTTAGTTCATCAAGAATATCAATTCTCATAATATAAATATCATTTAAATCTTTCGAAAGAATAACTTTCACAATTCCACTTTCAAATCACTTCACCATTCACCATAGACACAAGGAAACACACACACACTGGGAGATCCTATAATCGACATAAAACATGCGAGCTACATGGAGTCCAACGTACAACCCATATTGGGGAGAGCCGTCCTATCCTTTCCATCAAAGTAGGACTATCGATATCAAATTCACACAAACTAGTGATCACTATATAAATCAGCCTCCGGCTCACTCCTATGGGGGCAGATAGTCCTAGGGAAGTAAGATCGCTTTATACCTCCCACTCGGTGCTAAAGATTTCTTTCAGACTTAGCTCAGATCATTTTAAAGACAATCAACAACAAAATAATTTCAGTAATATATAAATATACATCGGGATCCATCATGCTTCCCATCTATCAAAATCAACCACGTTGTGGATTTCTTTCACACTCGAGTTTAAAACAACTCCATTAAGACCAAAAGGTCAAATCATTCAAAATATCTCAAATATTCAACATCAACGTGCTTATAATACACACTTTCTCAAAAAACACAATTTCCAATGGGGATTCACGATCCAAATACCAAAATCATGATAAATATCGTTCAAGATTCATGCTTTATATCTCCACACATGTAAATTCATCTTTCAAAATCATAAACATCAAGATTTCATAATAATCATCATAAGATATGGGTTCATGCTTCAAATTCATAAAAAATCAAATAAAAAGCATGCCTTTGTAAAGAAAATTACTTTTGAGCACAAGAACGAAAGAGAGTTCTTGTTGAAAAATTCCACATACCTTGAATGATGAACTTTAGATCAATACTCGTTTTTGAGATGTTAATCGTGCCTTTGAATGATGGTTCTTGGAGTTCTTGAACTAGGAACTTGGAATCTTGAATAAATTTGCAAAATTAATGGTGAACTTTGGAGGTTCTTGAAGTTGGATGTAGGAGCTTAGGGTTTTATTTTTGAGGGAATTTGATGAAATATAACATATAATGCTTCTAATAGGCTTTAATATAGGGTTTGGATGGATTTTGGGTGAGAGGTAATTACCAAAACGCCCCTAAAAATCAAATAATTCTCGAATTTGTCCTTTGGTGGACTGTTTTGATAGTCTGAAGTAGATCAACCATAACGTTTTACTCCGATATCCAACTTGGATGAAACCAATTTCATTAGAAAAAAAACTCGCAGAGTTTTCTTTGATATATAGTAGATCACCCAGATCATTATGTACAAGGATTTATGATCATTTAAAGTTGGAGGAAAAATACGCCAGTCCTCAGTACTTTTTCCTGCATGTTTTACTGTTCACTACTATTCACGGTTCGATCGAAATGTTCATAACTCGTTGCTCTGGTGTCTGTTTTGGATGATCCACATATCATTGTAAAGCTTATTCGGTACTCTACGCAATGGTGGGTCATAATCTAAGACATTCCACACGAAAAATTTATAATTCATTCTAGAAGATAGAACCCAACACGTTTACGCATAAAATTTAAACGAAAAATTTCTCGGGGTATTAAAGTAGTCCTGGGTTTAGCATCATTAACTCTGAATCTGGCCAGCACCTTCTCAACTTACTGCTCTTAGGATAGATTCAATGTGCCAGCAGATCTATCCCGAGAAATCCTCATCCCAAGAATCTGCTTCGCAACACCTAAATCTTTCATCTCAAATTTAGAAGACAGACTTGCCTTCAAAGAGTTTATCTCCTTCATACTGGATCCTGCAATCAATATATCATCCATATACAAGATTAAAAATACATAAGAATCAGTATATTTCTTGAAGTAGCAACACTGGTCCTTTTCACTCCTGTGGAAGCCACTCTTGCACATAAAGGAATCAAACTTCTTATACCACTGTCTAGGTGCCTGCTTTAGGCCATACAATCTCCTGTTAAGCTTGCACACCATGTGTTCCTTTCCTGGAACTACAAACCCCTATGGTTACTGCATATATATTTCCTTATCCAATTCACCATGGAAAAATGCAGTTTTTACATCCATTTTCTCAAGATGCAAATTCTCCGATGCAACAATACTCAATAAAATTCGGATAGTAGTTAATTTCACAACAGGAGAAAATATTTCAGCATAATCAATACGTTTCCTTTGTGAATATCCTTTAACTACTAACCGAGCCTTGAATCTTCTCTTACCATCTGGTTCTGCCTTGATTCTGAACACCCACTTGTTCAACAAATCTCTCTTCCCTGCAGGTAAATCAGTTAACATCCACGTGTTATTCTTATTAAGTCATCATCCATGGCTTTCTCCCACTTGATTGAATCTTCCACCTGCAAGGCCTCAGCAACAGACTCTGGTTCTCCTTCATCTGTCAGTAGCAGATAATGTAATGATGGTGAATACTTATCTGGTTCTCTAATGGTTCTGGATGATCTCCTCCAAACCTATTCAGTGTCACCTGCTCCACCTCTGGTTCTTTAACGACAGTCTCTGGAGTTTGTTGAGTTTTTGCTATAATATCTTTGGATGTACTCCTCGGCAACTCAAGATCAACTCCCACTTGCTTTTTAGTATCTTGAACCTTTTGCTCTCTGTTCTTGTACAGGACATTTTCATCAAATGTCATATCACAATGCCTTAGGATATTCTTGTTTTTGTCATCCCAAAAACCTGTAACCAAACATGTCAAAACCATAGCCTATAAAGTAGCACTTTATAGCTTTAGTATCAAGCTTGTCTCTCTTCTCTAGATCAACATGAACATAAGCAGTGCAACCAAAAGTTCTCAAGTGTGAATACTTGAGTTCTTTTCCTATCCATACTTCTTCTAGAATCTTGAACCCCAAAGGAACTGATGGACCCCTATTGATCAAGTAAATAGCTGTGCTCACAGTATCTGCCCAAAACACCTTAGGCAGCCCATAGTGTATCCTCATGCTCCTTGCACGCTCATTTAATATTCTGTTTATCCTTTCAGCAACTCCATTCTGCCTTGCCTTCCCGGGAACTGTTCTCATCAATCTAATTCCCTCAGCTGCATAGAATTGTTTGAATTCTGACTTGTCATATCCTCTTCTATTATCAGACCTCAGGCATTTAATTTTCAAGCTAGTCTGATTTTCAACTTCAGATCTCCACCTCTTGAAAGCAGCAAACACATCTGACTTGTGTTTCAAGAAGTAAACCCATACCTTCCTACTGAAATCATCAATGAAGGTGACATAGAATCTAGATTCACCAAGTGATGAAATAGGAGACGGTCCCCATACATCTATATGGACCATTTCCAATCTTACTTTCTTCGGCTCTCTTGCATTCTTCGTGAAGCTTACTCATTTCTGTTTGCCCATAACACAGCTCTCACAAAGACCCATATCAACAGATTTCATCCCCTCTAAAGCTCCTTTTGCAGCCAGCATCTTTATTCCTTTGGTACTCATATGTCCAAGTCTGTTGTGCCACAGACATGAATCAGAAGCACCGTCAGCAATAACAGCCATGTTTATACACCCTGCAGTGGTGTACAAAGTGCCAATTCTTGTGCCACATGATACAAACATAGCACCCTTCACAACCTTCCATTTACCTTTCCCAAACTCTGCTGTATTGCCCGTGCTGTCCAACTGACTAACAGAAATTAGATTCTTCTTGATATCAGCAACATATCTGACATTCTCCAATGTCCACTGATTTCCTGGTGGAGTTTTTATACAGACATCTCCTTTTCCTAGAATCGCCAACGGCGTGTTGTCAGCAAGATACACTTTTCCAAAATTTTTAGATTTGAAATTTTGGAACAATTCCTTGCTTGGAGATGAATGAAAAGATGCACCAGAATCCAATATCCATGATTCAACCGGGCTTTCCATACTAAGGATTAGATCATCCCCAATATCTTCTGCTAAATTAACAGAATCATTATCATCTCCAGATTTCTGACTCTTCTTCTTCTTGGGTTTCTTGCAAGCTATCTGAAAGTTTCCTTTCTCTCCACAATTCCAACATGTCACGTTGGGTTTTGGAGATTTTCCACGACTCTTTGATTTTGATCTGCCTTGTGTATTCTGAACCTTCGATTGGTCTCTCCCCCATCGGTCAACGCTGAGAGCACTACCAGATGACTCTCCAATTTCTCATTTGCAAATGCTTTCGCTAAGAACAACATCTCAAATTTCAACAAACTTCAAATTCTCAGATCCACTGGAACTACTAATCGCAGCAACAATAGTATCCCAAGACTCGGGTAGAGATGACATCAAAATCAATGCTTTAATTTCATCTTCGAAATTAATATCAACAGAACACAGTTGACTAACAATCATATTGAACTCATTTATATGATCAACAATAGATCCATTCTCAGGCATCTATAAATTGAACAATCTGCGCATCAAATATACCTTGTTCATCGCAGATGGTTTTTTGTACATATTTGATAGAGCCTTCAACAGATCTGACATGGTCTTCTCCTTGGCGATGTTGAACGCCATATTTCTCAACAAAGTCAACCGGATCAGCCCTAGATCCTGCTGATCCTTGAGCTTCCACTCTTCCTCCTTCATGGATTCCAGCTTCACCCCGCTCAAAGGTTCGAGAAGATCTTTCTGGTATAGATAGTCTTCGATCTGCATATTTCAGAAACCAAAATCGGATCCATCAAACTTCTCGATTCCAAGCTTCGATCCTTCCATCTTCAGTGGTCATGTGAATCTCCTAAGCTTTGATACCAGTTGTTAGGATTGATTCTTCTTCACAAACACTAGATCTAGTGGAAGAAATGAAGAAAATAGAGAGAGATTTCTTGAGGAGAGAGAATAAAGAGAGAGAAATATTTTTCGTGGTCACACCTTTGGTCAAACTCCACACCTAACAACTACTCCACTCTTAACCATAGGTCGAGGGTTCGACCCTGGGTATGGAGAAAACTCTATTGGGAGCCTGCCGCCTTAATGGGCCTGCAACGCAAGATCCGAATTAGTCGGGCTCTAATGGGGGAATCGGACATCAGATGAGAAACCAAAAAAAAAAAAATAGGTAGGAACATGTTTTTACAGAAAATACTTTTTTGGATAATGTTTTCCTCAAAAATAAATAATGAAGTTTTATTTATTTTCTAATATTCGACAAAATTAAAGGATACAAAATATTATCTCATAAATATTTTATATAATCTAGGCAAACACTATGTATAGAGTAGGCAGTGTCGCGAGGAGTATGGGGTGTCGGGTGGTGCGGATGGGGAGGAGTGGAGGTGGGTGTATTGGAGATAATTAACGTGGAATGTCATGCATGAGATTAATTTTTCTATTTAATTTCCATTAGAAAAGTCCTCTTATTTAAGGAAGTTGTTTTCTCGGGAAAATATTTCTCCAAAAAATTGATTAACTAAACACAAGAAATATTTTCCTCCGTAACAAACATACCCTAAATAATATAGACAAACAGCAGAAAATTCGAGGTACATACTTAATATCCTGGAAATTTCTAATACTAATTCAAAATCTGAAAAATTTATGCTTCCTTTCATATTTATTTTGTGTTTGTTCTCTTTTATAGAGTCTCTAATACCTATCAATTTTCACATTTATTTTGGGGGTTGGGAAGAGACAAATTCAAAATTTAAATTTTATTGATTTAATATTTAAGAATTTTAATATAAAATTTATTATATTTTTAAAGTTATAAATTCATATCCACTATTAGTTATAATTTTTTGAGTTTTTGTATAAGTTTATTACTCTACAATAAAACTAAATATTGAATTCAAATGAACTGCATCCACCTCTAGATTTTGTTAAGTAGCGAATTGAATTTCTCAATAGATGGATAGAAAGAAGTTAAAAACATAAAATGAAAATTCTACTAAATCAAGCAATAGAAAGAAAAAGAAGTTTAAACATATTCTTCGTCTAAATTCTTCGTCCGAATATCATCATATTCTATGTACAAAGTTAAATTCTTATTTTATATATAGTAAATGATAAACTTTAGTGAAAATTATAACTCTCCATTGAACTAGACCAACGAGGTTTGGATTTCAAATATGTTTTTGGTTTGGATTTCAAATATGTTCGAAAGATTAGGTTAACTAGTTTGACTCTACATAATAAATCAATGTTGTAGGTATGTTTGATAGTTTAATATTAGAGAAAAAATCTCGATTAATTAATTAAGGGTGACAAAATATTTCAAAACTAAAAAAAAGTGACACAAGTCTTAAATATTGAGTAGATGTGATAATTTTAAGATTAGTTTTAATGATACTAATTTTAAAACTCTCAAGTTTTATTATTTACACAAAGATCCCTACACCATCACCAGCACTCCTCCTCCACACCCTTTTTGTTATCTCCACCGCCGCCACCTCCTCTTCTTCCACTATCACTACTACTATCATTGCCACCTCTTTCAGATTCACCACTATTTCCTCCCTCTACATAACTATCGTCTATTTTTCTTCATTCTCCTCCACCACCATCGCTATCGACACCACAACAAATTTCATCTTCTCATTCGACGTCACCACCAACACCACCACCTCCATTTTTACCATAAATATCAATTTTTCGTGGGCTCCTCCTCCAATCAGATTTTTTTTCAAAAATTAAGTATCGAAGTTGCTGCAGGAACTTCGATAGTTGTTGCAGCAACTTCGATAGTTGTTACAACAACTTTGATAATTGTTGTAACCCAACAACTAATAGAAGTTGTTGCAACAATTACCGTAGTTACTGAAGCAACTCTCGTAGTTGCTGAATTATTTCTTCATTCACTTTAAAAGAAAATCAAAAAAATTCTTTTAAAACTTTTCAATTATTTTTTTAAAAATAATCCATGAAAATTAAAAAAGGAAGAAGAACGAAATGAAAAGAGAAAAAAAGAAGAAGAGAAGATGGAAGAAGAGGAAAATTGTAACGCCCCGTAAAAGTCGTTCTTATACTAGCTCTTAGGGGGTGGTTTTAGGCTTGAAAAACCTTGAAATATTCTAAGTGTTGAAAGACTTAGACTCATTTTAGCTAGTAATCTTCGAGAATTTTATTTTCAACCTTCCCGACGTCCATTTTCAGATTTTCTTATTGTGTTGCGATGGGGCAAGGTTGTAGAACATCTCGAGGGAGTTTCAGAATTTTTGGACATCGTTTAGGGCATGTTTGATTTCCAAAACAGTAGCACCATGCGATAAGCATGCGTCGCATGCTCTATCTCATGGTGGCAGGATGCGATATAGCATGCGTCGCATGCTCCACTGCGGTGGGAAATAGCATGCGACGCATGGTCTGTTGCACGGCTGGGAAATTTTTAGTATTTAAGTTCTGTCTCATTAAGGGTATTTTGGATATTTTTCATCCCCTATCAGCTTAAACACGGGATTTAATCCCTCAAACACCAAAATTTCATCACATTCATCAAATTTACTCAAGAACACTCTCTAGGGTTTCAAAATAAAAATCCAAGTAGTTCAAGATTCGACCATAGGTTTTCGAAGCTAATCGCATATTTGGAATTCCCGCAATGTAGGCTTCAAGAAGCACTTATTACTTGCATTGATTTTTCATGAGATAGGTGGATGCCCGAAGAAGGCATTTGAGTGTAAGGGCTCATCACTGAAAACTGTGTTTGTCGACATGGGAACTTGGTACTATGCTTTGTGATCTTGCATACCTGACTTTATGTCATTCCAAAATTGGGACTATGGTTAGGAGCCCTGCTTTGTGATCTTGTGCACTACCATACTTTATTGGGTTGAGACACCCTGCTGTGTGATCTTGTGTGTCTTCCCCTCACTTATACTCTAATCTCGGCGGCAACCGAGGTTTAACAGTTGGTGTAAATATTATATGTAGGGTATCCCACCTAGCTCAGCTGCATTACATTTTTGTTGAAAAATTATTACATTATGCCCATGTGTTTCCAAATGATTTAGTATGAAACTGCTTTATAATGGCTCTCACCTATATTTTGTAAAAATATTATATTTTTGCTTAGATTTCTCTGCATACCAGTACTTTTATATTGACCCCCTTCCCTCCCAGGTTCGGAGGCCCAGTCTAGGGGTCCAGAAAATCAGTAGATTCCTCAGACAGATTTGCAGAGTCACTTGGTGAGCCTTCTATATTCCGAAAGGCCTGATGTCTGGAAGTTTCATTTATCATTTAGTAGTTTTGGGTCTACTGGGGGCCTTGTCCCAGTTTTCAGATAGTTATTTATTTCAGCCATGTAGTAGAGATTTCGCAGACGATTTTGAGATGTTGATTGAGAGTGAGGGACATTATTCCCCATTATTGTTTTCATATGATTCTTGACCATGTTTCCGTTATATTATGTATCTTCCACATTTCTTTTGTCATATGGGTCATGTGCATGATTACCAGATCGATAGGGGTGTTTTGGGCCTTTATGGTTCGAAATACTCATCACGGACAGGGCCCCAGTTCGGGTCATGACAAACTTGGTATCAAAGCAAGGTTCATGGTCCTAGGGTGTCTGCAAAATTACGTCGGGTAGAGTCTTCCTTATGGGTGTGTAGTGCGCCACACTTATAAGCGGGGGGCTACTAGGCATTTATGAAATGTTTTCCTTCTTTGTGAGTTAGTTCGTGCTTCAGAGTCAAGTCTGTTCCTAATTAGCGGTCTTTTGTGTTACAGAGATAATAGTCATGCCTCCTTGTCGCAATACTAATCAGAATGCTCAGAATGAAGAAGTCCGTCCCACTCATAAGATGAGGACACGTAACAGAGCTCCTACTCCAGACCCTGTCCCTACTCTGGGAGTCCCTCTAGTCTAGACCAGCCCACCCCGGGCTCTACAGACCAATTTTAACCATTCCCCAACTAATTAGAGAGATATTTCAATGTAGAATTTAGACAATCTATTCATATGTTAACATAGTTGGTGGCTGCACAGACTCAGCGGTCAGAAGATACTGGGTCTGTATCTGTTACTTATGGAGCTACACGGGTGAGCCAATTCATGATAATGAATCCTCTTAAATTCACCAGTACTAAAGTAGAAGAGGATCCGCAGGAATTTGTAGACGAAATGGAAAAGATCTTCAAAGTGATGCATGTTGATGAAGTAGAAGGGGTAGAATTGGCTGTGTACCAGCTGAAAGAGATGGCGAATCAGTGGTACAATGATTGGGAAGATGCAAAGGGCGACGCTACTGAGCCCTCGGTATGGAGTGAGTTCGTGGATGCTTTCCTTGACCAATTCTTTCCTTTAGAGTTGAGAGATACAAAGGTTGAGGAGTTCATAAATCTGAAATAGGGGAAGATGAGTGTGCAAGAATATACTCTAAAGTTTAATCAGCTGGCCCGTTATGCTCCTGAGATGACAAGTAGTATGAGGGCCCGAACGAGGAAGTTTGCATTCGGCCTTTCTGATGAATTGGTGCTTGAGTGCCAGGGAGCTATGTTAAATAAGGAGTTGGACTTTGCTAGGCTGACAGTTCATATGCAATAGGTAGAAGAGAAAAAAAAGAAGATTTCAGAGGCTAGGAAGATAGAAAGACAGGCAAAAAGAGCCAGATCTACCGACCAGGGTCACAGTCAAAATTAAAATGGTAAGTGGGCAAATAAGTAGAAGAAGAAGAAGAAGAATTGGGGTAATGCACAGTCTGTTGCCAGCGCCCCAGCGCCCAGACCATTAGTAGACAGATGATCTCAGAGTTTCCAGACTCATCATGGATCCAGAGCCTCAGATACTCAGTCATAGGGCAGTGTAGCCCAGCAACGTCTTACTTATCCACGGTGTGAGACTTATGGAAAGAATCACCCAGGGAGGTGTTATTTCGAGGGGAGAAATTGTTATACTTGTGGTAAGATGGGTCATCTTCAGAGAGATTGCCCTTCTGTTGGAGGACTTGCTGGAGGGGCTAAGCCCCAAGATGCCTCCACGGCTCCTCCTCCTAAGGGTGCCCCTTCAGTTGCCGGGAGTGGTCGTAATTGGTTATATGCTTTGGCTAACTGCCAGAAGGCGGAAGCTTCACCAGATGTTATCACCGGTACGTTACGAATCTTTTCCCATGATGTTTATGTGTTACTTGATCCCGGGTCTACCTTATCTTATGTGACCCTTTATGTGGCTGTTGGTTTTGGGTTTGAACCCTAAGTTATTGTAGAACCCTTCACTGTTTCCACTCTTATAGGTGATTCTGTTGTTGCTAGAAGGGTGTATAAAAATTATGTTGTGTCTATTCTTAGCTTTGACACTGTGGCAGACCTTATAGAACTTGATATGGTAGGCTTTGATGCCATTCTCGGGATGGACTGACTCCATTTGTGTTATGCCACACTTGATTGCAGAACCCGGAAGATTACTTTTTCCTTCTCGAATGAGACACTAATTGAGTGGGTAGGAAATTCTGTGGCACCTAGAGGTCACTTTATCTCTTATCTTAGAGCCTAAAAACTCATCTCCATAGGTTGTATGTACCAACTAATCTGAGTAAAAGATCCAGGGTTAAAAATATTTCTCTTCAATCAGTCTCTGTGGTGAATGAGTTCCTAGAAGTCTTCCTGAAGATCTCCCAGGGATACCACCTGATAGGGAGATAGATTTTGCCATTGATGTATTGCCAGACACTCGTCCTATTTCCATTTTGCCGTATAGAATGGCCCCCGCAGAACTGAAAAAATTAAAAGAACAACTTGCAGACCTCCTAGACAAAGGCTTTATTCATCCTAGTATTTCCCCATGGGGTGCACCCATACTTTTCATGCGAAAGAAGGATGGGTCCCTTCGTATATGCATAGACTACCGCCAGTTGAATAAAGTCACCATTAAAAACAAATATCCTCTCCCTAGGATTGATGATCTTTTTGACCAGCTTCAGGGTGCTAAGTGTTTTTCAAAAATAGACCTTCGTTCGGGCTATCACCAGTTGAAAGTTAGGGAGTCAGACATTCCCAAAACAGCCTTCCGAACCCGATATGGTCACTATGAGTTCTTAGTCATGTCCTTCGGGTTGACTAACGCCCCTGCAGCCTTCATGGATCTTACGAATAGGGTATTCTGTCAGTTTTTAGACTTGTTCGTCATAGTGTTCATTGATGATATTCTGATCTATTCCAAAAGTGAGGAGGACCATGCCAATCACCTCTGAATTATCCTTTAGACCCTTGAAGATCACCAATTATATGTTAAGTTCTCCAAATGTGAATTCTGGTTGTATGCTATTGCTTTCTTGGGACATATTGTGTCTAGTGACAGGATTAGAATGGATCCCCAAAAGATTAAAGCAGTGAGAAAATGGCCCAGACCCACGACTCCAATCGATATTCGGAGCTTCTTGGGCCTGGCAGATTATTAAAGAAGGTTCGTAGAGAGTTTTTCTTCCATAGCTGCTCCGCTTACCAAATTGACTCAGAAGAAAGTGAAGTTTAAGTGGTCTGATTCATGTGAAAATAGTTTTGAGAAGTTGAAAGACAAGCTGACTACTGCTCCTATTTTGACCTTTCCCGAGGGTGTAGATGGTCTTGTGGTTTATTGTAATGCATCCCATGTGGGACTTGGTTGTATTTTGATGCAGCATGGTAAGGTAATAGCTTATGCATCAAGCCAGTTAAAGGTGCATGAGAGAAATTACCCCAGTCATGACTTAGAGTTAGCAGCCGTGGTGTTTGCATTTAGAATCTGGAGGCATTATCTCTGTGGAGTGCATGTTGATATTTATACTGACCACAAAAGTTTGCAGTATGTTTTTTCGTAGAAAGAGTTGAACTTAGGCAGAGGCGTTGGATGGAGCTTTTGAAAGACTATGATATGACCTTCATTACCATTTGGGAAAGACAAATATTGTAGCCGACGCTCTTGTAGGTCAACAAAAGGTAATGTCACTTGAAATTGGTGGTAATGGTATCCTGAGATATCAAGGTAGGTTGTACGTTCCGAATGTTGATAGACTGCAAAAAAGAATCCTTGATGAGGCTCACACTTTGAGGTATGTCATTCACCCGGGCTCTACTAAGATGTACCATGATCTAAAAACTTTGTATTGATGGAATAACATGAAACGTGATGTAGCTGATTTTGTCTCCAAGTGTTTGAACTGTCAGCAAGTGAAGGTAGAGCATTTAAGGCCAAGAGGTACTTCCCAAGAGATAGCTCTACCTTTATGGAAGTGGGAGATGATAAATATGGACTTTATTATAGGACTTCTGAAGTCCTAAAACCAGTATGACTCCATTTGGGTGATCGTAGATCGGTTGACAAAGTCAACCCACTTTTTGCCTGTGAGGACTAATTATTTGGGAGACGATTATACGAAGCTGTACATTGAGGAAATAGTCCGTTTGCATGGATCACCTGTCTCTATTATATAAGATCGAGGTACACAGTTTTCTTCTCAGTTTTAGAGATCATTTCAGAAAGGTTTAGGTACCCAAGTGAACCTATGTACAGCACTCCACCCTCAGACTGATGGGCAAGCCGAGCGCACCATTCAGACCCTTGAGGATATGTTGAGGGCTTGTGTAATAGATTTCAAAGGTAGTTGGGTAGATTATTTGCCATTGATAGAGTTTGCTTATAATAATAACTACCATGCCAGTATTAAGATGGCACCGTTTGAAGCATTGTATGGGAGAAGATGCAGGTCTCCTATAGGGTGGTATGAAGTTGGTGAGACGTGGTTGTTTGGGCCTGATCTTATTCATCAGGCAATGGAGGATGTGAAGTTAATCAGAGAACGACTTAAGACAGCTCAGAGTCATCAAAAATCCTATGCCGATGTTAGAAGAAGAGAGTTAGAGTTTGAGGTTGGAGATTGGGTATTCCTTAAAGTTTCTCCCATGAAGGGAGTTATGCGATTCGGGAAGAAAGGTAAGTTGAGTCCTTGCTATATAGGACCATACCGGATTGTAAAAAGGATAGGTGGAGTTGCATACGAGTTAGAGTTTCCTGCAAATTTGGGTTCTGTACACTCGATATTCCATATATCTATGTTGAAGAAGTGCATTGGAGATCATTCTTTAGTGTTACCTGTTGAAGAAATCAAAGTGACTGATTCCTTGTGTTATGAAGAAGAGCCTCTAGCGATCCTAGATCGTAAAGTTAGGAAATTGAGGAGTAAAGAGATAGCCTCAGTCAAAGTGTTGTGGAGAAACCAAAAGGTTGAAGAAGCGACTTGGGAATCGAAAGATGACATGTGAAATAGATACCCAAACTTATTCGATCCGGTGATTGATAAAGAAGGTACAATTCCTATTCTATGTTTTCTTTCCTATGTCTAATTATACTTGAATTCGTGCGTGACTGTATTCCGTGTCATCATTTTCGGGGATGAATGATCCCAAGGGGGATAATGTAATGCCCCGTAAAAGTCGTGCTTATACTAGCTCTTAGAGGGATGATTTTAGGCTTGAAAAACCTTGAAAGTATTCTAAGTGTTAAAAGACTTAGACTCATTTTAGCTAGTAATCTTCGGGGATTTTATTTTCAACCTTCCCAACATCCATTTTCAGATTTTCTTGTTGTGTTGCGATGGGGCAAGGTTGTAGAACATCTCGGGGGAGTTTCAAAATTTTTGGACATCGTTTAGGGTGTGTTTGATTTCCAAAACAGTAGCACCATGCGATAAGCATGCGTCGCATGCTCTATCGCATGGTGGCAGCATGCGATATAGCATGCGTTGCATGCTCCACTGTGGTGGGAAATAGCATGCGACGCATGGTCTATTACACGCTTGGGAAATTTTTAGCATTTAAGTTCCGTCTCATTAAGGGCATTTTGGGTATTTTCCATCCCCCTATCAGCTTAAACACGGGATTTAATCCCTCAAACACCAAAATATCATCACATTAATCAAATTTACTCAAGAACACTCTCTAGAGTTTCAAAATAAAAATCCAAGTAGTTCAAGATTCGACCATAGGTTTTTGAAGCTAATCACATATTTGGAATTCCCGCAACGTAGGCTTCAAGAAGCACCTATTACTTGTGCATATAGAGGTGCGTGGGGTTATCTAAAAAATCTCATGGGCTTAAAAATTTATGTTTTAAAAATGGGGGTTTTGAAATTATGAATATAATCATGCTTTAAGCATCTCTATGATATTGATTTGGTCTTTAGGCCTATTTCCGAAGTGATTTGACATATTATATATATATATATGCTTATGATTCAAAAGATGATAACTTGAAAGCATGAATTATATGAAACCCCTCTCTTGATATGAAATTATTTTGAATTTTCATATGCTGTGAATTGTTTGAAATCATCTAGATAAGCATGACATGAAATATTTTGAAAGTGGATATAAATTTTGACTTGCAAGGAGAGGGTTGTTATGTTGAAATATGATGAATATAATGGTTGCATGAAAGAATGATGTGATATTGATGGCTTGCAAGTCGGGTATGATGATACCCTACAGAATATGATATGTGACGGAATTAAGTGAAGTTGAATGCATTGATTTTTCATGAGATAGGTGGATTCCCGAAGAAGACGTTTGAGTGTAAGGGCTCATCGCTGGAAACAGTGTTTGCCGACATGGGAACTTGGTACCATGCTTTGTGATCTTGCATACCTGACTTTATGTCATTCCAAAATTGGGACTATGGTTAGGAGCCCTGCTTTGTGATCTTGTGCACTACCATACTTTATTGGATCGAGACACCCTGTTGTGTGATCTTGTATGTCTTCCCCTCACTTATACTCTAATCTCGACGGCAACCGAGGTTTGACAGTTGGTGTAAATATTATATGTAGGGTATCCCACCTAGCTTAGCTGCATTACATTTTTGTTGAAAAATTATTACATTATGCCTATGTGTTTCCAAATGATTTGGTATGAAACAGCTTTATAGTGGCTCTTACCTATATTTTGTAAAAATATTATATTTTTGCTTTGATATTTCTGTGTACCAGTACCTTTGTATTGACCCCCTTCCCTTCTAGGTTCGGAGGCACAGTCTAGGGGTCCAGAAAATCAATAGATTCCTCAGACAGATTTGCAGAGTCACTTGGTGAGCCTTCTATATTTCGGAAGGCCTGATGTCTGGCAGTTTCATTTATAATTTAGTAGTTTTGGGTCTATTGGGGCCTTGTCCCAGTTTTCAGATAGTTATTTGTTTCAGTCATGTAGTAGAGATTTCGCAGACGGTTTCGAGATGTTGATTGAGAGTGAGGGACATTATTCCCCATTATTGTTTTCATATGATTCTTGACCATGTTTCCGTTATATTGTGTATCTTCCGCATTTCTTTTGTCATATGGGTCATGTGCATGATTATCAGATCGATAGGGGTGTTTTGGACCTTTATGGTTCGGAATTTCGTCACGGCCAGGGACCCGGTTCGGGTCGTGACAAAAATCTAGAGAGAGAAAAATAAGAAGAAGAAGATGGGGGAAAGAAATTTGGAGAGAGAAAAAAAAAGATAGAAAAAAAGGGAGAATTCTAAAATTTGAAATTTAGAGTGGAGGACTTTTAAAAAATTTAAAAGTTTTTAAAAATTACACTTTACACTCCAACTAACTTAATCACAATTTAAATGAAGTTTTGACCTTATCTGATCAAAGTTGTCACCATTTTTAATTTAAAGACTTTTTTGTCATCTCCCACCTAATTTTCTCAGTTTTGTATCTTTGATTTAGCACTAAATTTTTACAAATTTCTGATTCACTCTTTTTTTTTTTTTTGAGAATCGAGAGAAATTAAAGAGCGTTGGTGAAGAGAATCGATCCTAGATCTTTCACGTGGAAAATCAACTATCCACTCAACAACTCAGCTAATCGGGCATTCACTTCTAAAACTAATCAACCGTTTTTATTTGATTTGATTTACTATGTGTATTTATAAAACAACTTTTAAAAACTCTATCAGCAAAATATATGATTGTAGCGGAACATTTACTCTCTTATTTCAAAATTCTAATTGGCAAAGTTTATTTGCGATATGCTTGTATTATTATACATCCTTTATGATGATCATGGGCCGCATAAACTATGAAATAGTGCTCACTAGTCATTTTTTGACATTAATTTCAAATTCTAGAAGTGAAACTTTCTTACAATATCACGGATTCAAAACTTCATAAAAATAATTATCTCTCAATTACTACAGACTAAAAAGTAACAACTTGTCGTCATTTTTTGACATCAATTTCAAATTCTACAAGTGAAACTTCCTTACAATATCCCGGAAAGAAACTTACATGTAATATTCAAAACCTCATAACAATAATTATTTCTCAATTACTACAAAGACTAAAAAGTAACGATTTGTAAATTTTATCCAAAAATAAACAATTCCTCATTTCCTGGAAGGAGATGAATATGCTTGGAAACTAAGACATTCAATGGAAAAACATAGCTAAAGTCAATAACCTAATTATTCAGTTCCAAACACAATCAAATATTTCGTAATAGCACATTCATATTTTGTCCAATTATTTACTTTCTTTATATCAATTAACTACGCCTCAATCCTAGTACACCTTCGTCATATATAACGCTGCATTTTACACCTTTTTCATGATGTTTGAAGCAAACTTGCATTACCTATGCATGAACATTATTGCAACTGATTTGTCAGCAGAAGTTGATTCCTCCAATAAGAAAAGATGGCACTTAGCTTTTGCTACTATCTATTGTTCAAGAGCTTTCAAGAATAAGGGTAGCACTAAGGTAACACCTTTCCTTGTGTCATCTTATAATCATGGAGCTGCCTACAATCCAAGAAAAGTCACCGATAGAATAGCCATTGATGTAGTTTAACAACACCCTTTATTCTCGGGCATTGATCAGTCAAGTCTAGCTAAGCTTGTCAAAGATAAAAAAAGCGTTGACAAGCTCGCTGACCTTGGAGGTGTCCAAGGTGTTGCTGCTTCTCTTAAAAGTGACACGACTAATGGTGTAAGCGGAGATCCGGAAGATGTTGCACGTAGTACATGAGGCGTTTGGGAGCAACATGTATCGTAAGCCACCTACTAAAAGTTTCTTCATGTTTGTTTGGGAATCATTCAAAGATCCCACCATCATTATCCTTTTGCTCTGTGCTCCTTTGTCTCTTGGATTTGGAATTAAGGAGCATGGACCGAAAGAAGGATGGTACGATGGAGGGAGTATTTTTGTTGCCGTATTTCTTGTCATAGCTGTTTCGTCTATTAGTAATTTTAGACAGAACAGACAGTTTGATAAGCTTTCGAAAGTGAGCAAAAACATTCCAGTACAAGCTGTTAGAAAGGGAAGGCGCCAACAGATTTCGATATTTGAAATTGTGGTTGGAGATGTCATTTGCTTGAAGATTGGAGATCAAGTCCCTGCTGATGGGATTTTGGTACAAGGTCATTCTTTACAAGTGGATGAATCTAGCATGACAGGTGAAAGTGATCAGGTGGTGATTAACCTTGGCCAAAATTCTTCCTTAATTTCTGGCACAAAGGTTGCTGATGGCTATGGAATGATGCTTGTGACATCGGTTGGCATGAATACGACCTGGGGTGAAATGATGAGCGAAATCAGCAGTGACTCTAGCGAGCAAACACCTCTCCAACAACGACTCAACAAGCTCACATCATCGATTGGTAAGGTTGGATTGCTAGTTGCCTTCTTAGTGCTTGTTGTCCTATTGATACGATACTTTACTGGAACCACAAAAGATGAGAAGGGGAACAAAGAATTCCACGGGAGCAAGACATCATCAGATGGTGTAATCAATGCTGTGGTGGGAATTGTTGCAGCGGCTGTTACCATTGTTGTTGTCGCGATTCCTGAAGGATTGCCTCTAGCTGTTACACTTACTCTGGCTTATTCGATGAAGAGAATGATGGCTGATCAGGCAATGGTGAGGAAACTCTCTGCATGTGAGACTATGGGCTCCGCCACCACCATCTGTACAAACAAAACAGGTACTCTTACATTAAATAAGATGACTGTGTCAAAGTTTTTCTTAGGCAAAGAGCATGTAAAGTCGGAAAGTCATACATCAATTTCGGCCAGAGTTCTTGAACTATTCCATCAAGGGGTTGGATTAAATACTACAGATAGTGTTTTCAAGTCTTCCGATCCATGTTCCAGCTTTGAATTCTCAGGCAGCCCTACTGAAAAAGCTATTCTTTCATGGGCTGTGCTGAAATTGAACATGGATATGGATCAAGTCAAAAGAAATTTCGACATTCTACATGTGGAAGCTTTTAATTCGGAGAAAAATAAGAGCGGTGTCCTGATCAAGAACATCACTGATGGCACGATTCATGCACATTGGAAAGGTGCTGCTGAAATGATTTCAAGAATGTGCTCCCATTACTATGATCTAGAAGGGAACATAAAACCTCTAGTGGAATCAGATAAGGTAGAATGTGATAGGATAATTGAAGGAATGGCTGCCAGCAGCCTTCGATGTATTGCGTTCGCACACAAGCAAGTGCCAAAAGCTGAGCAGGAGGATCATGAGCTTATGCATGGAAATGTTCCAGACAATTCTTTCATTCTTGTGGGCTTTGTTGGCCTAAAAGATCCATGTCGACCTGGTGTGAAGAAGGCAGTGGAAGATTGCCAAAATGCTGGTGTGAACATCGAGATGATCACTGGTGACAATGTGTTCACTGCAAAAGCCATAGCAACAGAATGTGGGATTCTTCATCCTAATCAGGAAGTAGATGAAGGAGCAGTCATAGAAGGTTAAGAATTTCGCAACCTCACAGATGAAGTGCGGATGGAGAGGGTAGAGAAGATACGCGTGATGGCAAGATTATCCCCTTTTGACAAACTTTTAATGGTGCAGTGCTTGAGAAAGAAAGGTCATGTGGTCGCGGTCACAGGTGATGGCACGAATGATGCGCCAGCTTTGAAGGAAGCAGATATAGGACTTTCTATGGGGATTCAGGGCACTGAAGTGGCTAAAGAGAGTTCTGATATTGTCATCTTGGATGATAATTTTTCTTCGGTTGCAACAGTTCTGAAATGGGGAAGATGTGACTACAACAATATCCAGAAATTCATCCAATTTCAGCTCACAGTAAATGTGGCAGAGAATGGGGACAGTTTAAAAAGCTACTAAAATATCAACAAATATTAGATTCTAAACTCACAGTTTTAGAAGTGCAATACAAATAGACAGACTTAATTTTTCCTAATTCACCCCACATCATATAGAACTTATATGCAATAAAACTTGTTTTCAGGTTGATCAGAGCAGGGTCCAGAACTAGAAAAATGTGAGAAATATGGATCCCAAAGGAGAATTATAAAGAGTAGCTAGTGTTTGTTACAACTTGCAGTTTTTGGAATATTAGACTCATCACTGAGATGCAATGCTGATTCTGTCTCTCTCTTCTTAAATTGACCTATCCCAGCCTTCATCAATTTTGGAATTGGAAATTTTAAAGATCAATCCTTATTGATTAATCTGTACTCCTTAAAGTACCAAATAGTTACTAGTAACTTAGAGAAGACACTTCCACTATCGTTAACTTCGAGGGAAGCTTATCGTCAACTTACTATAAATCATTTTGCGAAGAGTAAAATGATAACGAGACATACTAAAAAGGAAGGAGGGAGTAACATATACCAATTCATTTTGATGCTTTCTGTGACTGTAATACTAGGTGACGAATCTGTGTCTTAAATAGAACGATCATGTAACACCCTGCATTTCGGGCTAGAATAAAAATCATGAATATGATGCGTTGATAATCCCAAAGCCTTAAATCCTATGTCAACTTGGCATGTTTATGTAGTATGTGAATCCATTTGAGCATGAATTTAGACCATAGAGGTCCTTCAACTCAAGGACGAGTTGAAACTATTTCTATCGATTAAGTTTTAGTGGACGTTGTAATTTGTGTCAGCTTCCATCGACCATAACTCTCTGTATTTA
>NW_025888507.1:0-12297 GCF_002878395.1 Capsicum annuum | reverse complement strand
AATTTTTCAGATTTTGAATTAGTATTAGAAATTTCCAGGATATTAAGCATGTACCTCGAATTTTCTACTGTTTGTCTATATTACTTAGGGTATGTTTGTTACGGAGGAAAATATTTCTTGTGTTTAGTTAATCAATTTTTTGGAGAAATATTTTCCCGAGAAAACAACTTCCTTAAATAAGAGGACTTTTCTAATGAAAATTAAATAGAAAAATTAATTTCATGCGTGACATTCCACGTTAATTATCTCCAACACACCCACCTCCACCCCTCCCCATCCGCACCACTCGACACCCCATACTCCTCGCGACACTGCCTGCTCTATATATAGTGTTTGCCTAGATTATATAAAATATTTATGAGATAATATTTTGTATCCTTTAATTTTGTTGAATATTAGAAAATAAATAAAACTTCATTATTTATTTTTGAGGAAAACATTATCCAAAAAAGTATTTTCTGTAAAAACATGTTCCTACCTATTTTTTTTTTTGGTTTCCCATCTGATGTCCGATGCCCCCATTAGAGCCCGACTAATTCGGATCTCGCGTTGCAGGGCCCATTAAGGCGGCAGGCTCCCAATAAAGTTTTTTCCATACCCAGGGTCGAACCCTCGACCTCTGGTTAAGACTGGAGTAGCTATTAGGTGTGGAGTTTGACCAAAGGTGTTACCACGAAAAATATTTCTCTCTCTTCATTCTCTCTCCTCAAGAAATCTCTCTCTATTTTCTTCATTTCTTCCACTAGATCTAGTGTGTGTGAAGAAGAATCGATCCTAACAACTGGTATCAAACTTAGGAGATTCACACGACCACTAAAAATGAAAGGATCGAAACTTGGAATCGAGAAGTTTGATGGATCCGATTTTGATTTCTGGAATATGCAGATCGAAGACTATCTATACCAGAAAGATCTTCACGAACCTTTGAGCGGGGTGAAGCTGGAATACATGAAGAAGGAGGAGTGAAAGGTCAAGGATCAGCAGGATATAGGGCTGATCCGGTTGACTTTGTCGAGAAATGTGGTGTTCAACATCGCCAAGGAGAAGACCATGTCAGATCTGTTGAAGGCGCTATCAAATATGTACGAAAAACCATCTACGATGAACAAGGTATATTTGATGCGTAGATTGTTCAATTTATAGATGCCTGAGAATGGATCTATTGTTGATCATATAAACGAGTTCAATATGATTGTTAGTAAACTGTGTTCTGTTGATATTAATTTCGAAGATGAAATTAAAGCATTGATTTTGATGTCATCTCTACCCGAGTCTTGGGATACTATTGTTGCTGCGATTAGTAGTTTTAGTGGATCTGAGAAGTTGAAGTTTGATGAAATCCGAGATGTTGTTCTTAGCGAAAGCATTCGCAAACGAGAAATTGGAGAGTCATCTAGTAGTGTTCTCAGCGTTGACCGATGGGGGAGAGATCGATCGAAGGGTTAGAATACACAAGGCAGATCAAAATCAAAGAATCGTGAAAAATCTCCAAAACCCAATGTGACATGTTGGAATTGTGGAGATAAAGGACACTTTCGGATAGATTGCAAGAAACCCAAGAAGAAGAAGAGTCAGAAATCTGGAGATGATAATGATTCTGTTAATTTAGCAGAAGATATTGAGGATGCTCTAATCCTTAGTATGGAAAGCCCGGTTGAATCCTGGATATTGGATTCTGGTGCATCTTTTCATTCATCTCCAAGCAAGAAATTGTTCCAAAATTTCAAATCTAAAAATTTTAGAAAGGTGTATCTTGCTGACAACACGCCATAGGTGATTCTAGGAAAAGGAGATGTCTGTATAAAAACTCCAGCTGGAAATCAATGGACATTGGAGAATGTCAGATATGTTGCTGATATCAAGAAGAATCTAATTTCTGTTAGTTAGTTGGACAGCACGGGCTATACAGCAGAGTTTGGGAAAGGTACATGGAAGGTTGTGAAGGGTGCTATGTTTGTAGCATGTGGCACAAGAATTCGCACTTTGTACACCACTACAGGGTGTATAAACATGGCTGCTATTGCTGAGGGTGCTTCCAGTTCATGTCTGTGGCACAACAGACTTGGACATATGAGTGCCAAAGAAATAAAGATGTTGGCTACAAAAGGAGCTTTAGAGGGGATGAAATCTGTTGATATGGGTCTTTGTGAGAGTTGTGTTATGGCCAAACAGAAATGAGTAAGCTTCACAAAGATTGCAAGAGAGCCGAAGAAAGTATGGTTGGAAATGGTCCATACAGATGTATGGGGACCGTCTCCTGTTTCATCACTTGGTGAATCTAGATTCTATGTCACCTTCATTGATGATTTCAGCAGGAAGGTATGGGTTTACTTCTTGAAACACAAGTCAGATGTGTTTGTTACTTTTAAGAGGTGGAGAGCTGAAGTTGAAAATCAGACTGGCTTGAAAATTAAATGCCTGAGGTTTGATAATGGAAGAGGACATGACAAGTCAGAATTCAAACAATTCTATGCAGCTGAGGGAATTAGATTGATGAGAACAGCTCCCAGGAAGGCAAGGCAGAATGGAGTTGCTGAAAGGATAAACAGAGCATTAAATGAGCGTGCAAGGAGCATGAGGATACACTATGTGCTGCCTAAGGCATTTTGGGCAGATGTTATGAGCACAGGTGTTTACTTGATCAATAGGGGTCCATCAGTTCCTTTGGGGTTCAAGATTCCAGAAGAAGTATGGACAGGAAAAGAACTCAAGTATTCACACTTGAGAACTTTTGGTTGCACTGCTTATGTTCATGTTGATCCAGAGAAGAGAGACAAGCTTGATGCTAAAGCTATAAAGTGCTACTTTATAGGCTATGGTTTTGACATGTTTGGTTACAGGTTTTGGGATGACAGAAACAAGAAGATCCTAAGGCATTGTGATATGACATTTGATGAAAATGTCCTGTACAAGAACAGAGAGCAAAAGGTTCAAGATACTACAAAGCAAGTGGGAGTTGATCTTGAGTTGGCGAAGAGTACATCCAAAGATGTTTTAGCAGAAACTCAACAAACTCCAAAGACTGTCGTTAAAGAACCAGAGGTGGAGCAAGTGACACCTGAACAGGTTTGGAGGAGATCATCCAGAACCATTAGAGAACCAGATAGGTATTCACCATCATTACATTATCTGCTGCTGACTGATAAAGGAGAACCAGAGTCTGTTGTTGAGGCCTTACAGGTGGAAGATCAATCAAGTGGGAGAAAGCCATGGATGATGAGATGAGCTCACTTGATAAGAATAACACATGGATGTTAACTGAGTTACCTGCAGGGAAGAGAGCTTTGTTGAACAAGTGGGTGTTCAGAATCAAGGCAAAACCAGCTGGCAAGAGAAGGTTCAAGGCTCGGTTAGTAGTTAAAGGATATTCACAAAGGAAAGGTATTGATTATGCTGAAATATTTTCTCCTGTTGTGAAATTAACTACTATCCGAATTTTATTAAGTATGGTTGCATCGGAGAATTTGCATCTTGAGCAAATGGATGTAAAAACTGCATTTTTACATGGTGAATTGGATAAGGAAATCTATATGCAGCAACCAGAGGGGTTTGTAGTTCCAAGAAAGGAACACATGGTGTGCAAGCTTAACAGGAGATTGTATGGCCTAAAGCAGGCACCTAGACAGTGGTACAAGAAGTTTGATTCCTTTATGAGCAAGAGTGGCTTCCGTAGGAGTGAAAAGGATCAGTGTTGCTACTTCAAGAAATATACTGATTCTTATGTATTTTTAATCTTGTATGTGGATGATATATTGATTGCAGGATCCACTATGAAGGAGATAAACCCTTTGAAGGCAAGTCTGTCTTCTGAATTTGAGATAAAAGATTTAGGTTCTGCGAAGCAGATTCTTGGGATGAGGATTTCTTGGGATAGATCTGCTGGCACTTTGAATCTATCCTAAGAGCAGTACGTTGAGAAGGTGCTGGCCAGATTCATAATTAATGATGCTAAACCCAGGACTACTGTAATACCCCGGGAAATTTTTCATTGAAATTTTGTGCGTAAACGTGTTGGGTTCTATCTTCTAGAATGAATTATAAATTTTTCGTGTGGAATGTCTTAGATTATGACCCACCATTATGTATAGTATCGAATAAGCTTTACAACGATATGTGGATCATCCAAAACGGACACCGGAGCGACGAGTTATGAACATTCCGATCGAACCGTGAATAGTAGTGAACAGTAAAATGTGCAGGAAAAAGTACTGAGGATTGGCGTATTTTTTCTCCAACTTTAAATGATCATAAATCCTTGTACATAATGATCTGGGTGATCTACTATATATCAACGGAAAGCTCTGCGAGCTGTCTTTCTAATGAAATTGGTTTCATCCAAGTTGGATATCGAAGTAAAACGTTATGGTTGATCTACTTCAGACTATCAAAACAGTCCACCAAAGGACAGATTCGAGAATTATTTGATTTTTAGGGGCGTTTTGGTCATTCCCCCTCACCCAAAATCCATCCAAACCCTATATTAAAGCCTATTATAAGAATTATATGTTATATTTCATCAAATTTCCTCAAAAAGAAAACCCTAAGCTCCTACATCCAACTTCAAGAACCTCCAAAGTTCACCATTAATTCTGCAAATTTATTCAAGATTTCAAGTTCCTAGTTCAAGAACTCCAAGAACCATCATTCAAAGGCACGATTAACATCTCAAAAATGAGTATCGATCTAAAGTTCATCATTCAAGGTATGTGGGATTTTTCAACAATAACTCTCTTTCGTTCTTGTGCCCAAAAGTAATTTTCTTTACAAAGGCATGATTTTTATTTGATTTTTTACGAATTTGAAGCATGAACCCATATCTTATGATGATTATTATGAAATATTTATGTTTATGATTTTGAAAGATGAATTTACATGTGTGGAGATATAAAGCATGAATCTTGAACGATATTTATCATGATTTTTATATTTGGGTCATGAATCCCCATTGAAAATTGTGTTTTTTGAGAAAGTGTGTGTTATAAGCACGTTGATGTTGAATATTTGAGATATTTTGAATGATTTGACCTTTTGGTCTTAATGGAGTTGTTTTAAACTCGAGTGTGAAAGAAATCCACAACGTGGTTGATTTTGATAGATGGGAAGCATGAAGGCTCCCGATGTATATTTATATATTACTGAAATTATTTTGTTGTGGATTGTCTTTGAAATGATCTGAGCTAAGTCTGGGAGAAATCTTTAGCACCGAGTGGGAGGTATAAAGAGATCTTACTTCCCTAGAACTACGTGCCCCCGTAGGAGTGAGCCTGAGGCTGATTTATATAGTGATCACTAGTTTGTGTGAATTTGATATCGATAGTCCTACTTCGATGGAAAGGATAGGAAGGCTCTCCCCAACGTGGGTTGTACGTTGGACTCCATGTAGCTCATATGTTTTATGTCGGTTATAGGATCTCCCAGTGTATGTGTGTTTTCTTGTGTCTATGGTGAATGGTGAAGTGATTTGAAAGTGGAATTGTGAAAGTTATTCTTTCGAAAGATTTAAATGATATTTACATTATGAGAATTGATATTCTTGATGAACTAAAAGTGATTGACAAATTATATGATGACTCACATGTGTTATTGTACTTATTTCATCCTCTCATGATTATGATGATTTTCTTCGGGCTATGTGAGTCTTTCATATATCCTGCATATTTCTTATAAATATTTATGATGATGATGTTTATACAACTGCATACACCCCCATATACTCGGTTTCTTTCCATGGTACTAACCTACATCTTCGGATATGGGCTGTATTTTCTCAAAATATAGGTTCAGGTGCTCAGTTCCAGGTTCGACAGTGATTCTTTGGGCACGCTGTTCTACATCCTCTATTGTGGTGAGTCCTCATGTTCCGAGGACGTGATGTCTGATGTTGGTTTTACGGAATTGTTTACATTTGATAACTGAGTATGAGTCAGTTGGGGCATGTCTCAATGGCTCGCGGGTTTTATTGATTTTCTTAGAGGCTTGTCAAACTAGTATAAATGTTGGGAGTTGACTAATAAGTTGTATTTTGTTATCTTTCTGAACTTCTTTTATTCTTGGATGATGATTACTCTGTTGATATTTGAGGGTTATTTATGGAAACCCCGTTGATTAGTGTTGAACTGAATGAAAATGGCTCAAAGGGTTAGCTTGGGGCTACTCATAGCCTCAAGCACCGTGTGACACTTCGGGACCCATTTTCCGGGGCATTACAAAATTGGTATCAGAGCCTAAGGTTTTAACGTATCCTAGGGAGTCTGACAAGCCGCATTAAGTAGAGTCTTGATCATCGGTGTGTAGCGCGCCACATCTATGAGCAATAGACTATAAGACATTTTAGAAAAAAGTGTGATTCTTTATTTCAGAAGTCTATCATGCTTAAAGTGTCTCCACGTCGAGCGAGAAGAAATAATGATGGTCAGCAACCTCAACCCGCTGACTCATTAAATGAAAACGTGTCTCATGCTGAATTTTGGACAGCCTTTCGGGCGTTGGCCTAAGCTGTTACTGCAAATGTCCAGGCCAACCCGGTCCCGGCTCCACAGCAGCAGGGAGGTGATTCAGCTGCTACCAAGATTCGTGACTTCATGCGGATGAATCCATCGGAATTCTATGGGTCCAAGTCTGATAAGGATCCACGGTTGTTTTTAGAGGAGGTACGAAAGATTACTCTGGTGATGCATGTATCTGAGGAATATAGTGTGGAGTTGGCTGCATATACGTTGAAAGACCTTGCTTATGACTGGGTTGTTACTTGGAGGAAAGGTAGAGGTGAGAGAGTTGTCCCTACAATTTGGCAAGAGTTCCAAGATGCATTCCTGGATAAGTTTTTCCCTTTGGAGATGAGGGAGGCGAAGGTGGAAGAGTTTATAAACCTGCGACAGGGCTCTATGACTGTTAGGGTGTACTGTCTAAAGTTCAATCAGTTGGCCAAGTATGCTCCTGACTTAGTGGCTGATAATCGGGCTAGTATGAGTAAGTTTGTGACTGGAGTGTCTAGTTATGTGGTTAAGGAGTGTAGGTCTGCTATGCTGAATAGTGAGATGAATCTTTCTAGGCTAATGACTCATGCCCAATTGATTAAGGCAGACAAGATTAAAGAGAGAGATAGAATGAGAGGGAATAAGAAAGCTAGGTTCGAGCAGCACGAACAGAGTCAGACTAGATCGCAGGGAGGGAGTCGCCCTCAGTATCAGGATCATTCATCTATGGCAGCATCGTCATCTGCTAGTGCTCCCGTGCCTAGAGGTAGGTAGGAGCAAAGTAGTAGGTCATATGTATCCAGGTCCCAGTACAATGCTGGCAGTAAGCCAAATTGTCCCCTGTGTCCTAAGTGTGGTAGGGCTCATTCGGGTGAGTGTTGGGGTGAGAAAAGGGGTTGTTTTCGATGTGGTGACATGGGTCACAAAGTTAGAGATTGTCCACAAGATGGACAAGGGCGTCGTGACTATCGCCCTCAGACCCAGACTCAGACTGTTAGTGCTCCAGTTCCAGCGACTCGCCCAGCCCCAGCTCAGGGCGCTTTTTCTAGCAATACTGGCTGGCAGCGCCAGAATAGATTCTATGTTTTACCATCCCACCAGGAATAGGAGAACTCTCCCAATGTTGTTACTGGTATGCTTCGTATATTTCAGTTTGATGTGTATGCTTTGTTGGATCCTGGATCCATTTTCTCATATGTTACACCTTTGATTGCTGTGAATTTTCAAAATGAGTCCTGAGATTATTCCTGATCCTATCCTAGTTTCTACCCCAGTGGGTGATTCGATTGTTGCCCAGAAAGTGTATAAAAAGTGTCCTGTTACCGTTCTTCATAGAGTCTTGTTGGCTGATCTGATTAATTTAGACATGGTAGATTTTGATGTGATTTTGGGTATGGACTGGCTATATTCTTCTTATGCCTCTATTGATTGTCGGACCCAAGTGGTCAAGTTTCAGTTTTTGAGTGCATCCATGTTTGAGTGGTATGGGAATTCTGTGTCACCCAAGAGTCATTTTATCTCTTACCTCAAAGCTAGAAAGCTTATTTCCAAGGGGTGTATTTACCATTTGGTTAAAGCCAAAGACACTAAGTCTGAGACTCCAACTCTCCAGTCTGTTAACGTCATCAATGAGTTTTCTGATGTCTTTTTGGATGATCTCCCAGGGATACCTCCTGATAGAGATATAGAGTTTGGGATTGATCTTCTTCCCGATATTAGCCCATTTCTATTCCTCCTTACCGTATGGCCTCTGCAGAACTTAAGGAATTGAAAGAGCAACTCAAAGATCCACTAGATAAGGGTTTCATAAGGCCTAGTATTTCTCCTTGGGGTGCTCCTGTGTTGTTTGTGAGAAAGAAAGATGGCTCTTTGCGTATGTGCATTGATTACCGCCAACTGAATAAAGTCACCGTAAAAAATAAGTACCTCCTTCTGAGAATAGATGATTTGTTTGACCAATTACAAGGTGCAAGTTATTTCTCAAAGATAGACCTTCGTTCCGGCTATCATCAACTTAAAGTTGGGGAGTGTGACATCCCAAAAACCGCTTTTCGAACTTGTTATGGCCATTTTGAGTTTCTTGTTATGTCTTTCGGGTTAACTAATGCCCCAGCAACTTTCATGGACCTCTTGAATCGAGTGTTCAGACCATATCTGGATATGTTTGTCATAGTATTCATCGATGATATATTGGTGTACTCCCATCGTGAGGATGAACATTCTGATCATCTCCGAACTGTCTTGCAAACCCATAGAGATCACAAGTTGTTTGCCAAGTTCAGTAAGTGTGAGTTTTGGCTAAGGTCAGATGCTTTTCTGGGTCATATCATTTCTTCCGAGGGTATTAGAGTTGATCCCCAAAAGACTAAAGCTGTGAGAAATTGGCCTAGACCTATTTCTCTGACTGATATCCAAAGTTTCTTAGGTTTAGCTAGCTATTACCGCCGTTTTGTTGAGGGTTTCTCCTCTATAGCGTCTCCTATGACTCGGTTGACCCAAAAGAAAGTGAAGTTCTTGTGGTCCGAATCTTATGAGAAGAGTTTTCAGGAGTTGAAGACTCGACTCACTTCAGCCCCTGTTTTGACTTTGCCTGATGGTGTTGATGGTTTTGTGGTGTACTATGATGCTTCGAGAGTTGGGTTGGGTTGCGTATTGATGCAGAAGTTAAGGTGATAGCTTATGCTTCTAGACAGTTGAAACCCCATGAGAAAAATTACCCCACCCATGACCTTGAGTTGGCTGCTGTTGTGTTTACTTTGAAAATCTGGAGACACTATTTGTATGGTGTCTATGTTGATGTTTTCACTGATCATAAGAGTCTGCAGTATGTGTTTACCCAGAGAGAATTGAATCTTAGGCAGAGACGATAGTTAGAATTGTTAAAGGACTATGATATGAGTGTGTTGTACCATCCAGGCAAGGCCAATGTTGTGGCGGATACCCTAAATAGAGTTTCCATGGGTAGTGTTTCGCATGTGGTAGAAGGTAAGAAAGAGTTGGCTAGTGATGTACATCATTTGGCTAGATTGGGGGTTAGGTTGTTTGACTCTGCTGAAGGTAGTATAGGGGTTTAGAGTAGTTCCAAATCCTCCTTGGTTTCAAAAGTGAAGGAAAAGCAATACTTAGATGCTAGTTTGGTCAGACTGAAGGAATTAGTCAAGGACCAAAAAGTAGAGGTTTTATCCCAAGGGGGAGATGGTGTGTTGAGATTGCAGGGTAGATTGTGTGTCCCGAATGTTGATGATCTGAGATAGAGGATTATGGCTAAAGCGCATGAGGCACGATATTCTATTCATCCTGGTGCCACCAAGATGTACCGAGACTTGTGGGAAATCTATTGGTGGAGTGGCATGAAGAAAGATATAGCAGCGTTTGTAGCTAAGTGTGCAACATTCAAACAGGTTAAGGTTGAACACCAAATACCTGGTGGTATGATTCAAGAGTTTAGTATTCCCACCTGGAAGTGGGAAGAGATAAATATGGACTTCGTGATTGGTTTACCTCCTTCCCGACGCCATCATGATTCCATTGGGTTGTGGTTGATAGGTTGACTAAGTCTGCTCATTTCTTGCTTGTTCATACTTCATGTACTGCTAAGGATTATGCTAGATTGTATATTCGAGAGCTAGTCAGACTGCATGGAGTTCTCTTGTCTATCATTTCGGATAGGGGTACTCAGTTCACTTTGCAATTTTGGAAAGCTTTTCAGAAGGGTCTTGGTACCCAAGTGCTTTTGAGTTCTGCTTTTCATCCGCAGACTGATGGTTAGGCTGAGCTGACCATCCAGACCTAAGAGGATATGTTGAGAGCTTGTGCACTTGACTTTAAGGGAAGTTGGGATGATCACTAACCGTTGATAGAGTTTACTAACAATAACAGTTTCCACTCGAGTATTGGCATGGCTCCGTTTGAAGCCTTATATGGGAGGAAGTGTAGATCACCCATAGTTGGTTCGAGGTGGGTGAAACGGCTGTGAGTGGTGCTGATTCGGTATTTGAGGCTATGGAAAAAGTTAAGTTGATTAGGGAAAGGTTAAAAACTGCGCAGAGTCATCAGAAGCCATATGCGGATGTTAGAAGGAGAGACCTTGAGTTTGAAGTTGGTGACCTAGTGTATCTGAAAATTTCACCCATGAGAGGGGTGAAGAGATTCGGAAAGAAGGGGAAGCTTAGTCCCCATTATGTTGGTCCTTACAAAATTCTTAGCCGTGTTCGTAAGGTTGCTTATGAGGTCGAGTTGCCTTCCGAGTTGTCCTCTGTTCATCCAATATTCCATGTCTCCATGCTTAGAAAGCATATTAGCAATGCTATGGTAGTGGATTCCTCTGTGAGTGCTGACATTCAAGAAAATCTTTTTTTTGATGAGATTCTTGATTTCAATGTCCGAAGACTAAGGAACAAAGAAGCTCCCTTGGTCAAGGTGTTGTGGCGAAACCAATCTGTTGAGGGTGCAACTTGGGAAGCTGAGGGGGATATGTGATCCAAGTACCCGCACCTATTTTCTGCGAAGTTCGATCAAGCCGAAGGTACCGTTCTTTCCTAAATCATGCACTTTTGATAAAAGTTGCAGCAGTTCAGCTGTCATTTAATATGTGTTCAGCTGTAGTTTCTTGAATTTATGCATTCTATATTGCATTCATAGTGAGAAACGATGTGGTGATAAGTCTAACGAATGGTTTCAGCTATATGCTCTATTCCCTATCTAATCTTGGCATGTCTAGCGTCATTCGAGGATGAATGTTTCCAAGAGGGATGATGTAATACCCCGGGAAATTTTTTGTTGAAATTTTGTGCTTAAACATGTTGGGTTCTATCTTCTAGAATGAATTATAAATTTTTCATGCGGAATGTCTAAGATTATGACCCACCATTGCGTAGAGTATCGAATAATCTTTCCAATGATATATGGATCATCCAAAATGGACACCCGAGCGACTAGTTATGAACATTCTGATCGAACTGTGAATAGTAGTGAATAGTAAAACGTGCAGGAAAAAGTACTGAGGCATGACGTATTTTTGCTCCAACTTTAAATGATCATAACTCCTTGTACATAATGAACTGGGTGATCTACTATATATCAACGAAAAGCTCTGTGAGTCCTCTTTCTAATGAAATTAGTTTCATCTAGTTTGGTTATCAGAGTAAAACGTTATGGTTGATCTACTTCAGACTACCAAAATAGTCCACCAAAGGACAGATTCGAGCATTATTTGATTTTTAGGGGCGTTTTGGTCATTCACCCTCACCCAAAATCCGTCCAAACCCTATATTAAAACCTATTAGAAGCATTATATGTAATATTTCATCAAATTCCCTCAAAAAGAAAACCCTAAGCTCCTACATCCAACTTCAAGAACCTCCAAAGTTCACCATTAATTCTGCAAATTTATTCAAGATTCCAAGTTCCTATTCAAGAACTCCAAGAACCACCATTCAAAGGCACAATTAACATCTCAAAAATGAGTATCGATCTAAAGTTCATCATTCAAGGTATGTGGGATTTTTCAACAAGAATTCTCTTTCGTTCTGGTGCCCAAAAGTAATTTTCTTTATAAAGGCATGATTTTTATTTGATTTTTTATGAATTTGAAGAATGAACCCATATCTTATGATGATTATTATGAAATCTTGATGTTTATGATTTTGAAAGATGAATTTACATGTGTGGAGATATAAAGCATGAATCTTGAACGATATTTATCATAATTTTGATATTTGGGTCGTGAATCCCCATTGAGAATTGTGATTTTTTGAGAAAGTGTGTGTTATAATCACTTTGATGTTGAATATTTGAGATATTTTGAATGATTTGACCTTTT
>NW_025888506.1:0-3318 GCF_002878395.1 Capsicum annuum | reverse complement strand
TGGGATTTTACTTTATGTTCAGGACCCTCCTGAAAAATGGGATTTTAATTTCTATTCAGGACCCTCCAAAAAAATGGGATTTTACTTTATGTTCAGGATCCTCCTGAAAAATGGGATTTAGCTTTTGTTCAGGACCCTCCTAAAAAATGGGATTTTACTTTATGTTCAGGTCCCTCCTGAAAAATGGGATTTTATTTTATATTCAGGACCCTCAAGAAAAATGGGATTTTACCTTTTGTTCAGGACTCTCTTGGAAAATGGGATTTTACTTTATGTTCAGGACCCTCCTGAAAAATGGGATTTTACTTTATGTTCAGGACCCTCTTAAAAAATGGGATTTTACTTTCTGTTCAGCATCCTCCTAAAAATGGGATTTTACTTTATGTTCAGGACCCTCCTGAAAAATAGGATTTCACTTTATGTTCTGGACCCACCTAAAAAAATGGGATTTTACTTTATGTTCAGGACCCTCCTGAAAAATGGGTCATTATTTTCTGTTGAGGACCCTCCTCAAAAAATGGGATTTTACTTGTTGTTCAGGACCCTCTTGAAAAATGAGATTTTACTTTTTGTTCAGGACACTCCTGAAAAATGGGATTTTACTTTTGTTTTGGACCCTCCTGAAAAATGGGATTTTACTTTTTGTTCAGGACCCTCCTGAAAACTGGGATTTTACTTTATGTTCAGGACCCTTCTGAAAAAGGGGATTTTACTTTCTGTTCAGGATCCTCCTAAAAAATGCGATTTTACTTTAACTTCAGGACCCTCCTGAAAAATGGAATTCTACTTTACGTTCAGGACCCTTTTGAAAAATGAGATTTTACTTTTTGTTCAGGACCCTCTTGAAAAATGGGATTTTACTTTCTGTTCAGGACCCTCCTGAAAAATGAGATTTTAGGATTCTACTTAATGTTCAGGACCATCCTGAAAAATGAAAATTTACTTTATGTTCAGGACCCTCCTGAAATATGGGATATTACTTTCTGTTCAGGACCCTCCTAAAAAATGGTATTTTACTTTATGTTCAGGACCCTCCTAAAAAATGGGATTTTAACTTATGTTCTGGACCCTTCTAAAAAATGGGATTTTACTTTCTGTTCTCGACCCTCCTAATAAATGGGATTTAACTTTATGTTCAGGACCATCTTGAAAAATAAGATATTAGGATTCTACTTTATGTTCAGAACCCTCCAGAAAAATGGGATTTTACTTTATGTTCAGGACCCTACCAAAAAATGGGATTTTACTTTATGTTCAGGACCCTCCTGAAAAATGGGATTTTACCTTCGATTCAGGACACTCCTGAAAAATGGGATTTTACGTTATGTTCAGGACTCTCCTGAAAAATGAGATTTTATTTGATGTTCAGGACCCTTCTGAAAAATGAGATTTTACTTTATGTTCAGGACCCTTCTGAAAAATAGGATTTTAATTTCGGTTCAGGACCCTCCTGAAAAATGGGATTTTACTTTATGTTCAAGACCCTCCAAAAATAGGGGATTTTACCTTTTGTTCATAACTCTCATGGAAAATGGGATTTTACGTTATGTTCAGGACTCTCCTGAAAAATGGAATTTTACTTTATGTTCAGGACCCTCCTGAAAAATGAGATTTCACTTTATATTCAGGACCCTCCTGAAAAATGGGATTTTACTTAACGTTCAGGCCCCACCTGAAAAATGGGACATTATTTTCAGTAAAGGACCCTCCTCAAATAATGGGATTTTACTTTTTGTTCAGGACCCTCTTGAAAAATGGGATTTTACTTTATGTTCAGGACCCTCCTGAAAAATGGGATTTTAGTTTTGTTTAGGACCCTCCTGAAAAATGTGATTTTACTTTTTATTCAGGACCCTCCTGGAAAATAGAATTTTAGATTCTGTTCAGGACCCTCCTGAAAAATAGGATTTTACTTTTGTTCAGGACCCTCCTAAAAGATGGGATTTTACTTTCTGTTCAGGACCCTCCTGAAAAATGGGATTCTACTTTATATTCAGGACCCTTTTGAAAAATGAGATTTTACTTTTTGTTCGGGACCCTCTTGAAAAATGGGATTTGACTTTATGTTCAGGACCCTCCTGAAAAATGACACTTTACTTTCTGTTCAGGACCCTCCTGAAAAATGGGATTTTACTTTTTGTTTAGGACCCTCTTAGAAAATGGGATTTTACTTTATGTTCAGGACCGTCCTGAAAAACGAGATTTTACTTTTGTTCAAGACCCCCCTGAAAAATGTGATTTTACTTTATGTTCAGGACCCTCCTGAAAAATGGTATTTTAATTTCTATTCAGGACCCTCCAGAAAAATTGGATTTTACTTTATGTTCAGGATCCTCCTGAAAAATGGGATTTAACTTTTGTTCAGGACCCACCTAAAAAATGGGATTTTACTTTATGTTCAGGTCCCTCCTGAAAAATGGGAATTTTTTTTATATTCCGTACCCTCCTGAAAAATTGGATTTTACTTTCTGTTCAGGACCCTCCTGAAAAATGAGATTTTAGGATTCTAGTTAATGTTCAGGACCCTCCGGAAAAATGGAATTTTACTTTATGTTCAGGACCCTCCTGAAAAATGGGATTTTACCTTATGTTCTGGACTCTCCTGAAAAATGGGATTATACTTTTTGTTCTCGACCCTACTAAAAAATGGGATTTAACTTTATGTTCAGGACCCTCTTGAAAAATGAGATATTAGGATTCTACTTTATGTTCAGGACCCTCCAGAAAAATGGGAATTTACTTTATGTTCAGGACCCTACCAAAAAGTGGGATTTTACTTTATATTCAGAACCCTCCTGAAAAATGGGAATTTACCTTCGGTTCAGGGCACTTCTGAAAAATGGGATTTTACGTTATGTTCAGGACTCTCCTGAAAAATGCGATTTTACTTGATGTTCAGGACCCTTCTGAAAACTGAGATTTTACTTTATATTCAGGACCCTTCTGAAAAATAGGATTTTACTTTCTTTTCAGGACCCTCCTGAAAAAATGGGATTTTACTTTATGTTCAAGACCCTCCAAAAAAAATGGGATTTTACCTTTTGTTCAGAACTCTCTTGGAAAATGGGATTTTACGTTATGTTCAGGACTCTCCTGAAAAATGGAATTTACTTTATGTTCAGGACCCTCCTGAAAAATGAGATTTCACTTTATGTTCAGGACCCTCCTGAAAAATGGGATTTTACTTTATGTTCAGGACCCTCCTGAAAAATAGGACATTACTTTCTGTTATGGACCCTCCTCAAAAAATGGAATTTTACTTTTTGTTCAAGACCCTCTTGAAAAATGGAATTTTACTTTATGTTCAGGACCCTCCTG
>NW_025888505.1:22298-71464 GCF_002878395.1 Capsicum annuum | reverse complement strand
CACTCCCTGATCGATTTTCATCCCACAGCACGCCCGAATCATGGGCCCACCCACGAAAACGTGGGCTATAGCACACCATTTTTGCCTGAAAATTCTCCGTTTGCGCTGTTTCACCCATTTGGACCATAGCACGCTCGAACCCCGAGACCACCCCTAAAACTATGGGCATAGCACATCGATTTGGCTTGAAAATTCCCTGTTCGCGCCGTTTCGCCCGTTTGTCCACCCAAATGGCCACGAAAAATTAAACGGACCACACTGGGATGATCCCCAATCTCCCTGTCACGCCCCGGATGATTTTCGGCATATAGCACGCCTGGACCCCAAGCCCACCTACGAAACCATGTGCTATAGCACACCAATTTGGCCCGAAAATGCTCCGTTCGCACTATTTTGCCCGTTTGTGCTCCCAAATGGCGAAAAATGATTAAACGAACCACTCTGGGATGATCCCCACTTTCCTGGCACTCCCCGATCGATTTTCATCCCACAGCACGCCCAAATCCTAGGCCCACCCACGAAAACGTGGGCTATAACACACCAATTTTGCCTAAAAATTCCCCGTTTGCGCTGTTTCACCCATTTGTCCCATAGCACGCTCGAAACTTGAGACCACCCCTAAAACTGTGGTCATAGCACATCGATTTGGCTCGAAAATTCCCTGTTTTCACCGTTTCGCCCGTATGTCCACCCAAATGGCCACGAAAAATTAAACGGACCACACTGGGATGATCCCCAATCTCCCTGTCACACCCCAGATGATTTTCGACCCACAGTACACCTGGACCCCGGGCCCACCCCCGAAACCATGGGCTATATAGCACACTGATTTGGCCTAAACATGCTCTTTCGTATCGTTCCGCCCATTTGTCTTCCCAAATGGCCATAAAAAATTAAACGGACTGCACTGGGATGATCAACAACCTCACCGGCACACCCTGGTCGATTTTTATCCCATAGCACGCCCGAGCTCTGGGCCCACCCCCAAAATTGTGGGCTATAGCACACTGATTTAGCCCAAAAATGTCTGGTTTGCGCCGTTTTGCTCATTTGTCCACACTAATGACCATGAAAAATTAAACGAACCACACTGGGATGATCCCCAACCTCTCTGGTATGCACCGAATAATTTTTAGCCCACTGCACGCCTAGACACTGGGCCCACTCCTAAAACCGTGGGCTATACCATATCGATTTTGCCTGAAAATGCGCCGTTCACACCATTTCACCAGTTTATCCACCTAAAGGGCCACGAAAAATTAAAAAGACAACACTGGGACAAACCCCAACCTCAGTGGCATGCCCCGGTAGATTTTTGGCCTACAGAACGCCCGAACACCAGGCCACGCCCAAAACCATGGGCTATAGCACACCGATTTAGCCCGAAAATGACCCGTTTGCATCGTTTCGCCCGTTTGTCTTCCCAAATTGCTACAAAATCATAAACGGACCACACTGGAACAAACCCCAACAGCCCTGGCATGACTCGGTCAATTTTTGGCCAACAGCACGCTCAAACCCGAGCCCACCTCCAAAGTTGTGGGCTATAGCACACCGCTTTGGCCCGAAAATGCCCCGTTCGTGCCGTTTCACCCGGTTTCACACCCAAAAGATCATGAAAATTTAAACGGACCATACTGGGATGATCTTCAACCTCCCTGGCATGCCCCAATCGATTTTCGACCCACAGCACGCCCGAACCCAAATCCCAACCTCGAACCGAGCGCTATACCACACCGTTTTGGCCTGAAAATTCCCCGTTCACATTGTTTTGCCCCTTTCTTCACCCAAATGGCCACGAAAAATTGTTTCGCCCGTTTGTTCACCCAAATGGCCACGAAAAACCAAAGTGACCACACTAGAAAAATCCCTAATCTCCCCGGCATGCCCTGGTTGAATTTCGGCCCACAGCACTCTCGGACTCTGAGCCGATCCCCAAAACCGTGGGCTATAGCACACCGATTTGGCCTAAAAATGCCCCGTTTGCGCCGTTTCACCCATTTGTCCATCCAAATGGCCACAAAAAATAAAACGGATGACACTGGGATGATCCCCAACCTTCCTGGACCGCCCCGATCGATTTTCAGTAAACAGCACGCCCGGACCTCGGACCCACCCTAAAAACCGTGGGCTGTAGCACACCGATTTAGCCTAAAAGTACCCCGTTTGTGCCGTTTTGCTTGATTGTCCACCATAATGGCCACGAAAATTAAACAAACCACACTGGGATGATCTCCAACCTCTGTGAAACTCCCCGGTCAAATTTTTTGCCTACAGCTCACCTGAGCCCACCCCCGAAACCGTAGGCTACAACATACCGATTTGGCCTAAAAATGTCTTGTTCGTGCCGTTTCGCCTGTTTGTCCACCCAAATATCCACGAAAAATTTAAAGAACCATACTGGGATGATCCCCAACCTCCCTGGCATGCCTCGATCAATTTTTGGCCCACAACACGTTGGACCTCGGGCCCATCCCCGAAACCATGGGCTATAGCACACCGATTTGTCTTGAAAATACCCCGTTCACGCCGTTTCGCTCGTTTGTCCACCCAAATGGCCATAAAAAATTAAATGGACCATACTGGGATGATCCCAATAACCCTGTCACGCCCCGATCAGTTTTTGACCCACAGTACGCCCGGACCCCGGGCCCACCCCTAAAACCATGAGCTATAGTACACCGATTTGGCCTGAAAACTCATTGTTCGCGCTGTTTAGCCCGTTTGTCCCCCCAAATGGCCACAAAAAATTAAACGGACCACACTGGGATGATCCCCAACATCCCTGGCATGCGTCGATCAATTTTTGGCCCACAGCACGTCCGAAACCCGGGCCCACCCCTAAATTTGTGGGCTATAGCATACCGATTTAGCCTGAAAATGCCCCATTCGCTCCGTTTTTCCCGTATGTCCACCAAATGGCCACAAAAAATTTAACGAATCACACTGGGATTATCCCTAACCTCCCTGCCACAACTCGATTGATTTTTGGCCTACAGCACGCCCCGATCCTGGGCCCATGATAATGCTCAAATTACACTCTTAAATAGGTGTTAGCGATCGTTGTCAATATAAAACCCAACTAGGTTGGGGTCGAATCCCACAAGGAATAAGGTGTGAACTCAAGTCATTTGCTGTTTAATTCACTGATAGTTTAACGTTTCTTGAAATAGGGGTTTAAGTTTCACAAATAATTGTTTGACACTTTGATTTTGATGTTTGTAACCAAGATTTTATGAAATAACCAAAATTATGTTCACTAACGCTTACGGTAAATGACAGATGCTAAAGGTGACTCAAGATTCTCATGGTAGTTAGGATAACAAACTATCTTTATCGATGATATGCTCAAATGTCTCTCGACCTAGTTAAGCGTCTAATTTCCTAATCGTCTTAGACTTAGAGAATCGCTATTCACTGCCCAGATTTTACCTCGGGTTAGTCAACCTTGTTACAACGTTGATTATTAAACAAAGTATTTCCGAGTCCCTATGGATAATTCACTTCCTACTGTATATGATTTCTTTCCCAAGCTAATCAAAGTAGGTGTGTCTACTGTTTGCAACCAACAAACATAAATTATAATCTCAGACTTATCAAGAAATCCTAACACCTATTGAATCTTGAGTATTTAGCACCTCATCATGACCTAACCCTATATCCCATAATTCAGGTTAATGGGGTTTAGCCACTCATGATGCAAGAAACAAGTACACAAATTGAATTCATAATTGAGAAGATTAACTTACAACGATGATGAAAATCAAGACGTATAACTTGAACTGATTCAAAGACAAAGCCCCCAAAATATTGGTCTAGAGAGAGAGAGAAATATCGTATGTTTTTAGAATATTGATAAGTCAATGATAAGTCAATCCTCCTTAGAAAATCCTAAAACAAAGCTTTAAATAGTTAACCCTAAATAAGGAAACAAAATAGAAGTTTCAGCTTTTTCTCGGAATAAATGATGATGTTCGTGGTGGCTTATCAGGAGCCTGACGGCTTATCACGGATGTTGTCAGCTCCTCTGCACTTTTGGCTCTTGCTGCCTAAGGTTGACGATGACGATGATGCCTTATCACCATCCTGACGACATACATGGATGTCGTCACAAAAACTGTCTTCAACTTTCATTCTTTGTTTAAGGCTGACGGCGGCCTTGATAGCTTATCACCAGGCTAACGACTTATCATGAATGTTGTCAGCCACAATTAGTTCTTTATTTGCTTTAGATTTCAGGCTTTTTGCTTCCTTTATTAGTGGTTCCCCTTCATCTCTAACTTTACTGCAAAATCAAAGTAAACTAATAAAAAAAACTAAAGTTGCTCAAGACCTTACAATTATTTAGAGTTAAAAGCTTCAAATGTGTTAGCATAGACTCAAACATCAGCCCACCCCCAAAACCGTGGGCTATAGCACACCGATTTCGCTCGAAAATATCCTGTGCGCGCTGTTTCGCCCATTTGTCCACCCAAATGGTCATGAAAAATTAAACGGACCACACTGGAACGATCCCCAACATCCCTGGCATGCCCCAGTTGATTTTCATCCCACAGTACGCCCAGACCCCGAACCCAACCCCAAAACCATGGGCTATAGCACACCGATTTGGCCCGAAAATGCCCTGTTTGCACCGTTTCGCCTGTTCTTCCACTCAAATGGCCACGAAAAATTAAACGGACAACATTGGAAAGATCCCCAACCTCCCTGGCACGCCTCGGTCTAATTTCGATCCATAGCACACCTGGGCCCCGGGCCCACCCCTGAAACCGTGGGCTATAGCATACCGATTCAGCCCGAAAATATCCCGTTCCCGTTGTTTTGCTCGTTTGTCCAACCAAATAGACACGAAAAATTAAACGGACAACACTGGGATGATCCCTAACCTCCCTAGCATTCCTCGGTCGATTTTTAGCCCACAGCATGCCCAGACCCCAAGGCCACACCCAAACCGTGGGCTATATAGCACATTGATTAAATCCAAAAATTCCTTATTTTCATTGTTTCACCCATTTGTCCACCCAAATGGCCATGAAAAATTAAACGCACCACTCAGGAATGATCCCTAATCTCCTTGGCACTCCCTGGTCGATTTTTGAACACACAAAATGCCCAAACCATGGGCCCACCGCAAAAATCTTGGCTATAGCACACCAATTTGGCTCGAAAATGCTCTGTTCGCGCCGTTTCGCCCGTTTGTCCACCCAAATGGGCATGAAAAATTATACGGACCATGCTGGGACGATCCCCAACCTCCCTGACATGTCCCGGTCAATTTTTGGCCCACAGCATGCCCGGACCCCGGGTTTACCCTGAAAATTGTTGGCTGTAGCGCGTCGATTTGGCCCAAAAATGCCCAGGTTGCGTCGTTTCGCCCATTTGTCCACCCAAATGGCCACAAAAAATTAAACAGACCACACTGGGACGATCTCGAACCTCGCTAGCATGCCCCAATAAATTTTTGACCCACAGCACATCTGGACCGTGGGCCCACCTCCAAAACTGTGGGATATAACACACCGACTTTGCCCGAAAATGCCCCGTTTGCCCTGTTTATCTCATTTGTCCACCCAAATAGCCACAAAAAATTAAACGGACCACACTGGGACGATCCCCAACTTCCCTGGCACACCTCGGTTAATTTTTAACCCACAGCATGCCCTATCCCCAAACCCACCCCCAAAATCGTGGGTTGTAGCACACCGATTTGGCCTAAAAAAGCCTCGTTCACCCCGTTTTGCCCATTTGTCGAGTCAAATAGCCGTGAAAAATTAAACGGACCATACTGGGACAATCACTAACCTCCTTATCACGCCCCGATCAATTTTTGAACCACAAAATGCCTGGACCCTAGGCCCACCTGCGAAACAGTAGTCTATAGCACACCGATTTATCCCGAAAATACCCCGTCCGCTCTATTTCGCTCATTTATCTACCCAAATAGCTACAAAAAATTAAACGAACCACACTGGGACGATCCCCAACCTCCCCGCCATGCCCCGGTCAATTTTGGGCCCACAACACGCCCGAAACCAGGTCCCACTCCTTGAACCGTTAGTTATAACACACCGATTTGGCCTAAAAATGCCCCGTTCGCTCCGTTTCTCCCGTTTGTCCATCCAAACGGCCACGAAAAATTAAACGGACCACACTGGGATGATCCCCAACCTCCCTAGCACGCCCAGGTTGATTTTCAGCCCACACCACGCCTGAGCTCCGGGCCAACCTCCGAAATCGTGTGCTATAGCACACCAATTTGGCCTAAAAATACCCCGTTCATGTCATTTCAATTTATCCACCCAAATGGCCACGAAAAATTATATGGACCATACTGGTATGATCCCCAATCTCCCTGACACGCCCCGATGAACTTTTCGCTCTCAGTACGCCCGGACCCCGAGTCAACCCCCTAAACCGTGGGCTATACCACACCAATTTGGTCCGAAAATGTCCTGATCGTGCCGTTTTGCCCATATATCCACCAAAATAGCCACGAAAAATTAAAAAAACCACACTGGGATATTCCCCAACCTCCCTGGCATGCCCCGATCAATTTTTGGCCAACAGTACACCTGGACCCTGGGCCCACCCCCCAAACCGTAGGCTATAGCACACCAATTTGGCCCAAAATTTCCCATTTGCATCGTTTCGCCCGTTTGTCCACCCAAATAGCCACGAAACATTAAATGGACCAAACTGGGATGATACCAAACCTCCCTAGCATGCCTCGATAATTTTTTGGCCCACAGTATGCCCGAATACAGGGCTCACCCACGAAACCATGGGCTATAGCACCCTGATTTGGCTCGAAAATGCCCCATTCGCATCATTTCGCCCATTTGTCCACCCAAATAGATATGAAAAATTGAGAGGACCACACTGGGATAATCCTCAACCTCCCTGGCATGCCCCAATCAATTTTTGGCCCATATCACGCTCGGACCCCTAGCCCACCCCCAAAACCATGGGCTATGGCACACCGATTTGGCCCAAAAATGCCCTGTTCGCGTCGTTTTGCCTGTTGGTCCACCCAAATGGTAAAACAAAATTAAACGAACCATACTGGGACGATCCCTGACCTCCCTGACACGGATTGGTCGATTTTCATCCCACAACACGCTTGGACCCTTGGCTTACCCCTAAAACCGTTGGCTATAGCACACCGATTTGCCCCAAAAAATGCCCTGTTTACACTATTTCACCCCTTTGTCCTCCCAAATGACCATGAAAAAGTAAATGAACCATACTGGGATGATCCCTAACCTCCCTGGCATACCTCAGTCAATTTTGGCCTACAGTACGCCCGGACCCCTGGCCCACCCCCAAAACCGTAGGCTATAGAACACTGATTTGGCCAAAATACCCCGTTCATGCTGTTTAGCCAGTTTGTCCACCCAAAAAGCCACAAAAAATAAAATAGACCACACTGGGACGATCCCCAACCTCCCTGGCATGCGTCGATAGATTTTCGACCTACAGAACGCCCAGACCCCGGGCCTACCTATGAAACTGTGGGCAATAGCACATCAATTTTGTTCGAAAAAACCCATTCACGCCATTTTGACCGTTTGACATCCCAAATGGCCACGAAAAATAAAAAGAACCACACTAGGATGGTTCCCAAACTCCCTAGCATGCTCTGGTCAAGTTTTGTCCCATAGCACGCTCAAACCCCGGGCCCAACCCCAAAAATGTGGGCTAAAGCATACCAATTTGGCCCGAAAATGCCCCGTTCGTGCCATTTTGCCCATTTGTCCAGCCAAATAGACGCAAAAAATAAAATGGACCATACTGGGACAATCCCCAACCTCCCTAGCGTGCCCCGATCAATTTTTGGACCAAAGTACGCCCGGTCCCCTGGCGTACCCCCAAAACAGTGGGCTATAGCACACTGATTTAGCCCAAAAATGCATCGTACGTGCCTTTTTGTTCGTTTGTCAAACCAAATGACCACAAAAAATTAAATGTACCACACTTAAATGATACCCAACCTCCCTGGTATGCCTCGGTCAATTATTGGCCCACACCATGCCCAAAACCTGGGCCCACCCCCAAAACCGTTGGTAATAGCACACTGATTTGACCTGAAAATGCTCCGTTCACACCTTTTCACCCGTTTGTCTACCCAAATGACCACAAAAAATTAAACGGACCACACTGGGATAATCCCCAACCTCCCTGGCACGCCCTGGACAATTTTTGGCCCACAGCATGCACTGACCTTGGGCCCACTCCCAAAATCGTAGGCTATAATACACTGAATTTGGCCCAAAAATGTCCCGTTTGCGATGTTCCGATCGTTTGTCCATCCAAATGGCCACGAAAAATTAAACAGACCACACCGGGTTAATCCTTAACCACCCTGGCACGCCCTGGTCGATTTTCGGCATTCAGCATGCCCGAACCCCAGGCCAACCCCCGAAATTGTGTGCTATAGCACACCAATTTGGCCTGAAAATGCCTCGTTCATGCTGTTTTGCCCATTTGTCCACCTAAATGGCCACGAAAAATTAAACAGATCATACTGGGATGATCCCCAACCTCTCTGGCACGCCGCGATCGATATTTAGCTCGCAGTACACTAGGACCCTGGGCCCACTTCCAAAATCGTGGTCTATAGCACACTGATTTGGGCTAAAATGTCCCGTTCGCGCCGTTTTGCCTATTTGTCCACCCAAATGGCAACAAAAAATCAAACGAACCACACTGGGATGATCCCCAACCTCCCTGGCATGCCCCGATCGATTTTTTGCCTAGTACACGCTTGAACCCCGGGTCCACCCTAAAAATCGTGGGCTGTAGCACACTGATTTAGCCCAAAAATGCCCCGTTCGCACTGTTTTGCCTGTTTGTCCAACCAAATGAACATGTAGAATTAAACGGACCACACTGGACGATTCCCAACCTCCCAGGGATGCCCCGATCGATTTTTGGCCCACTGCACGCCCAGACCCGGGGCCCACCCCTGAAACTGTAGGAAATAGCTCACCAATTTGGCCCAAAAATACCTCGTTAGCGGCGCTTCTACCATCGAACCCCCTGGCATGCCTGTGTCAATTTTCAACCCACAGTATGCCCTGAGCATGGGACCACCCCCAAAACAATGGGCTATAACACATTGATTTGTCCCGAAAATGCCCCGTTCACGCCGTTTCGCCTGTTTGTCCACCTAAATGGCCACGAAAACATAAACGGACCATATTGGGATGATTCCTAACCTCCCTGGCATGCCATAGTCGATTTTCGGCCCATAGAAAGACCGGACCCTAAGCCCACCCCCGAAACTGTGGGCTATAGCACACCAATTTGGACCAAAAGTGCCCCATTCGTATCGTTTTGCCCGTTTGTTGACCCAAATGGCCATGAAAAATTAAACGGACCACACTGGGATGATCCCTAACCTCCCTGGCACACCCCGATCAATTTTTGGCCTACAGCATACCCGAACCACCGTCTCACCCCCGAAACCGTTGGCAATAGCACACCGATTTGGCCCTAAGATGCCCTGTTCATGCTGTTTGACTCGTTTGTCTGCCCAAATGACCACGAAAAATTAAACGAACCATACTGAGACGATCCCTAATCTCCTTGTCACACCCAGGTAGATTTTCGGCTCGCACCACGCCCGAACCCTGGGCCAACCCCTAAAATTATGTGCTATAGCATACTTATTTAAACCGAAAATGCCCCGTTCATGCCGTTTCACCCATTTGTCCACCCAAATGGCAACAAAAAATTTAACGGACCATACTGGGATGATCCCCAACCTCCCTTGGCATGCCTCAATGAATATTTGGCTCACAGTACGACCGTACCCCAGGTCAACCCCCAAAACCGTGGGTTATAGCACACCGATTTGGCCTGAAAATGGCCCGTTCGTATCGTTTCATCCATTTATCTACCCAAATGGCCACAAAAAATTAAACGGACCACACTGGGATGATCTCCAACCTCTCTGGCATGCCCCGATCTATTTTCGGAGCACAATAAGCCTGAACCCCGAGCCCACCCCCAAAACCTTAGGCTACAGCACACCGATTTGGCCTAAAAATGCTCGTTCGTGCCTTTTTGCCCATTTGTCGACACAAATGGCCACGAAAAATAAAATAGACCACAGTGGGATGATCCCCAATCCACCTAGCAACCCCTAGTTGATTTTTCGGCCTACAGCACGCCCAGACCCTGGGCCCATCCTCGAAATCGTGGGCTATAACACCCTGATTTGGCTCGAAAATACCCCATTCGCGTCGTTTTGCCCATTTGTCCACCCAAATGGCCATAAAAAATTAAACGGGCACACTGGGATGATTTTTGCCCATAGCAATCCACAACCCCATGGCCACCCCTAAAACCGTGGGCTATAGCACATCAATTTGGCTCAAAAATGCCTAGTTTGCGCCGTTTCGCCCGTTTGTCCTCCCAAATGGCCACGAAAAATTAAACGGACCACCCTGAGATGATACCCAACATCACTGTCATGTCTTAGTCGATTATGGGCCCAAAGCACACCCGAACCCCAAGCCCACCCCCAAAATCGAGGGCTATAGCACACCGATTTGACCCAAAAATGACTTGTTCATGTCATTTCGCGCGTTTGTCCACCCAAATGGCTACAAAAAATTAAACGGACCACACTGGGATGATTCCGAAACTCCTTGGCATGCCCTGGTCAATTTTCAGCCCACAGCATGCCCGGACCCTGGGCTTACCCCCAAAACCGTTGGCTGTAGCACATTGATTTGGCCTGAAAATGCCCCGTTTGCACCGATTTGCCTGTTTGTCCACCCAAATAGCCATGAAAAATTAAACGGACCACACTGGGGCGATCCCCAACCTCCCTGGCATGCCCCTGTCAATTTTTGGCCTACACCACGCCCGGGCCTTTGGCCCACCTCCAAAACTGTGGGATATAGCACACCGACTTAGCCCAAAAATGACCCGTTAGAGCCGTTTCACCCGTTCGTCCACCCAAATGGCCACGAAAACTTAAACGGACCACACTGGGATGATTCCCCATCTCCCTAGCATGCCCGGTCAATTTTCAGCCCATAGCACGCCCGATACCCGAGCCTACCTTCGAAATCATGGGCTATAGCACACTGATTTGGCCAAAAAATGCCTCGTTCACCCTGTTTCGCCTGTTTGTCTAGCCAAATAGCCGCGAAAAATTAAACGGACCATATTGGGATGATCACTAACCTCCCTATCATGCCCTGATCGATTTTCAGACCACAACATACCCGAATCTCGGACTCACCCATAAAACAGTGGTCTATAGCACACCGATTCAGCCTGAAAAATGCCCCGTTCATGCTATTTTATTCGTTTGTCAAACTAAATGGCCACGAGAAATTAAATGGGCCACACTGAGACGATACCCAACCTCCCTGGCATGCCCCGATCGATTATTGGCCCACAGCACGCTCGGACCCCAGGCACACCCCCAAAACCATTGGCAGTAGCATATTGATTTGGCACAAAAATGCCCCGTTCGTGCCGTTTTGCCATTTGTCCACCCAAATGGCAACAAAAAATTTAAACGAACCACACTGGGATGATCCCCAACCTCCCTGACAGACCTCGGTCAATTTTTGGCCCATAGGATGCTCGAACCCTGGGCCCACTCCCAGAACTGTGGGCTATTATAACACATCGATTTGGCCCTTAAATGCTCCATTCGCGCTGTTTCATCCGTTTGTCCACCAAAATGGCCACAAAAAATTAAACGAACCACACTGGGATGATTCCAACCTCCATGGCACACCCAGGTCAATTTTTGACCCACACCACGCCGGAGCCTCGGGCCAACCCCCAAAATAGTGTGCGATAGCACACCGATTTAGCCCGAAAATGCCCTATTCACACCGTTTGGCCCATTTATCCATCCAAATGGGCATAAAAAATTAAACAGACCATACTCCGACGATCCCCATCCTCACTAGCACGCCCCAGTGAATTTTTGGTTCACAGTATGCCCGAACCCCGGGCCCACCCCAGAAACCGTGGGCTATAGCACACCGATTTGGCACGAAAATGCCTCGTTCGCACCGTTTTGCCTATTTATCCGCCTAAATTGCCACGAAAAATTAAACGGACCACACTGGGATGATCCGCAACCTCCGTAGCATGTCCCGATCGATTTTTCGTCCACAGCAAACCCGAACCCCAAGCTCACCCCCAAAATCGTAGGCTATAGCACACTGATTTGGCCTAAAAATGCCCATTCGAACCTTTTCGCCCGTTTGTTCACCCAAATGACCACAAAAAATAAAATGGACCATGCTGGGATGATCCCCAACCTCCCAGCTAGCCCCGGTTGATTTTCTACCTAGCTCGCCTGATCATTTTTCGCCCACAGTACACCCGGACACCGGGCCTACCGTTGAAACCGTGGGCTATAGCACCCCGATTTGGCCCGAAAATGCCCCATTAGCGTCTTTTCGTCCATTTGTCCTACCAAATATTCACCAAAAATTAAACAGACCATACTTGGACGATCCCCAATCTCCCGGGCATGCCCTGGTCATTTTTCGCCCAAAGCATGCCCGGACCCCGTGCCCAACCCCAAAACCGTGGTCTATAGCACACCGATTCGTCCTGAAAATGCTCCTTTTGCACCGTTTCGCCAGTTTTTCCAGCCAAATACACGCCAAAAATTAAATGGACCATACTGGGACGATCCCCAACCTCCCTAGCATGCCCCTTTCAATTTTTAGATCATAGCACGCCTGAACCCCGATCCCACCTCCTAAACAGTGGGCTATAGCACACCGAGTTGGCCCAAAAATGCCCTGTTCGCGCTGTTTCATCCGTTTGTCAAACTAAATGGCCACGAAAAATTAAATGGACCACACTGAGATAATACCCAACCACCCTGGCATGTCTCGGTCGATTATTGGCCCACAGCACGCCTGAATCCCAGGCCCACCCCCAAAATTGTTAGCAATAGCACACCGATTTAACCTGAAAAAGCCCCGTTCGCGCCTTTTCGCCCGTTTGTCAACCCAAATGGCCACAAAAAATTAAACGGACCACATTGGGAAGATCCACAACCTCCCTGGCACGCGTTGAATAATTTTGGCCAACAGCATACCTAGACCCCGGGCCCACTCTCGAAACCGTAGGCTAAACACACCGTAGCCTTGAATAACACCTATTGAATCTTGAGTATTTAGCACCTCATCATAACCTAACTCTAGATCCCATAATTCAGGTTAATGGGGTTTAGCCACTCATGATGCAAGAAACAAGTACACAAATTGAATTCATAATTGAGAAGATTAACTTACAACGATGATAAAAATCAAGACGTATAACTTGAGCTGATTCACAAGACAAAGCCCCCAAAATATTGGTCTAGAGAGAGAGAAATATCGTATGTTTTTAGAATATTGATAAGTCAATGATAAGTTAATCCTCCTTAGAAAACCCTAAAACAAAGCTTTAAATATTTAACCCTAAATAAGGAAACAAAATAGAAGTTTCAGCTTTTTCCCAGAATAAATTACGACGTCCGTGACGGCTTATCAGGAGCCTGACGGCTTATCACGGCTAACCCTCAAAACCGTGGGCTATAGCACACCGATTTAGCCCAAAAATGGCGTGTTTGCATCGTTTCGCCCGTTTGTCCACCCAAATGACCACGAAAAATTAAACGGACCATACTAGGATGATCCCCGACCTCTCTGTCATACCCCAGTCTATTTTCGACCCACAGCATGCCGAACCCCTGGCCCACCTCTGAAATAGTGGGCTATATCACACCGATTTGGCTCGAAAATGTCCCGTTCGCGCCTTTTGCCCGTTTGTCCAACCAAATGGCCAAGAAAAATTAAATGAACCACACTGGGCCGATCCCCAACCTCCCTGGCACGATCCGATTGATTTTCGACGCACAGCACGCCCGGACCTCAAGCCCACCCCTAAAATTGTGGGCAATAGCACACCGATACGGCTCGAAAATGCCCCGTTCACGCTGTTTCGCCTGTTTATCCACCAAAATGGCCACGAAAAACTAAACGGACCACACAGTGATGATCCTCAACCTCTATGGAATGCCCCGATCGATTTCGACCCACAAGACACCCGGATCTTGGCCCCATCTACAAAATCGTAGGCTATAACACATCGATTTGCCCTGAAAATTCCCTGTTTGCACCGTTTCTCTCGTTTGACCACACAAAAGGCCACAAGAAACAAAACGGACCACACTGGGATACCCCCAACCTCCCTGACACATCCAGGTCAATTTTTGGCCGACAGCATGCCCGGACCCTGAGCCCACCCCTGAAATCGTGGGCTATTGCAGAACAATTTGGTCCGAAAATGCCCCATTGGCGTCGATTTGCCCGTTTGTCCACCCAAATGACAATGAAAAATTAAACGGACCACACTGAAAAGATCCCCAACCTCACTGGCACGTCTCGATCGATTTTTGGCCTACAGAACACCCGAACAACGACCCCATCCCCAAAACTGTGGGCTATAGCACACCGATTTGGCCCAAAAATGTAAGGTTCGCACTGTTTCGCAATTTTGTCTACCTAAATAGACACAAAAAATTAAATGGACCATACTGAGATGATCCCCAACCTCCCTGGCATGCCCCGATCAATTTTTGGCCCACAGCACGCCCGGACCCAAGGCCTAACCCCAAAATCGTGGGCTATAGCACACCAATTTAGCCCAAAAATGTCCCGTTCGCACTGTTTTGCCCGTTTGTCTACCCAAATGGCCACGAAAAATTAAACGGACCACACTGGGACGATCTCCAACTTCCCAAACACGCCTCGATTGATTTTCGGCCCACGAAATGCCTAGATCCTAGGCTCACCCTAAAATCGTGGGCAATAGCACACAGATTTGGCCCAAAAATACCCTGTTCAGCCGTTTCGCCCATTTGTCATCCAAAATGGAATCAAAAAATTAAACGAACCACACTAGGACGATCCCCAGCCTCCCTAGCATGCCTCGGTCAATTTTTGGCCCACAAAACGGCCAGACCCAGCCCCAAAACAGTGGGCTATAGAACATCGATTTAGCTCAAAAATTTCCCGTTCACTCCGTTTCTCCCGTTTGTCCATCAAAATAGCTACAGAAAATTAAACTGAGCACAGTAGGACGATCCCCAAAATCCATGGCACGCCTCATCGATTTTTGACCTACAGCATGCCTAGACCCCGGGTGCACCCCCAAAATCATGGGCTATAGCATACCGATTTGTCCCGAAAATACCCCGTTCACATAGTTTCGCCCGTTTGTCGACCCAAATAGCCACGAAAAATTAAACAGACCACACTAGGACGATCCCCAACCTCCCTCACATGCCCCGATCGGTTTTAGTCCCACGGCACACCCGGACCCCGGACCCACCCCCAAAACCGTGGGCTATAGCACACCGATTTGGCCCAAAAGTGCCCCGTTCGCGCAGTTTCGCCCATTTATCCACTCAAATAGCCACGAAAAATTAAACGAACTACACTGAGATGATCCCAACCTCCCTAGCATGCCTTGGTCAGTTATGGACCTACAGAACGACCGGACCCTAGGCCCACCCACAAAATTATGGTCTGTAGGACACCGATTTGGCTCGAAAACTCCCCGTTCGCGTCGTTTCACCTGTTTGTCCACCCAAATGGCCATAAAAAATTAAAAGGACCACACTAGGATGTTTCTCAACCTCCCTGGCATGCTCCGGTCAATTTTTGGCCCATAGCACACTCGAACCCTAGGCTCACCCCTATCACTGTGGGCAATAGCACACCAATTTGTCTCGAAAATGATCCGTTGGCACCATTCCGACTGTTAGTCCACACAAATGGCCACAAAAAATTAAACGAACCACACTGAGACGATCCCCGACCTCCCTGGCATGCCTGGTTGTTTTTCAACCCTTAGCACGCCTGGACCCTAGGCCCAGCCACAAAACCGTGGTCTATATCACAACGATTTAGCCCGAAAATGCCTCATTTGTGCCATTTCGCTCGTTTATATGCCCAAATGGTCATAAAAACTTCTACGGACCACACTAGGATGATCCCCAACCTCCTTGGGATGCCTCGGTCGATTTTTAGCCCATAACACACTCGAAACCTGGGCCCACCCCCAGAAACCGTGGGTTATAGCACACCGATTTTGCCTGAAAATGCCCCGTTCGCACAGTTTCGCCCGTTTGTCCTTCCAAATGGCCACGAAAAATTAAACGAACCATACAGGGACGATTCCCAACCTCCCTGGCGTGCCTCGTTCAATTTTTTACCCACAGCACACCCGGACCCCGAGCACACCCCCGAAATTAAGGGCTAAAGCACACCGATTTAGCCCGAAAATGCCCTGTTCACGCCGTATCGCCCTTTTGTCCACCCAAATAGCCACGAAAATTTAAATGGACCACACTAGGATGATCCTAACCTCCCTGGCATGCGCGAGTCAATTTTTGACCCACAGCACGTCTAGCCCCCGAGCCCACCCCCGAAACCATGAACTATAGAACACCGATTTGGCCCAAAAATGCCCCATTCACGTCGTTTCACTTGTTTCCCCACCCAAATGGGCACAAAAAATTTAACGGACCATACTGAGAAGATCCTCAACCTGCTTGCTATACTCCGATCGATTTTTGGCCCATAGCACGCCCGAACCCCAACCCCACCCCCAAAACTGTGGGATATAGCATAACAATTTGGCCCAAAAATGCTCTGTTCTCGCCGTTTCGCCCGTTTTCCCACCCAAATGGCCACAAAAAATTAAACGGATCACACTGGGATGATCTCCAACCTCCCTGGCATGCCTCGGTCGATATTCGGTCCATAGAACACCCAGACCCTGGTCTAACCCCCTAAGCCGTGGGCTATAGCACACCGATTTAGCTCTAAAATGCCCTGTTTGTGCCGTTTAACCCATTTGTCTACCCAATTGTCCACAAAAAATTAAACTGACCATACTGATATGAACCCTAACCTCTCTGGCACGCCCTGGTCAATTTTGGGCACATAGCACGCCAGAACCCAGGGCCTACCCCCAAAATCGTAGGCTATAGCTCACCGATTTGGCCCGAAAATGCCCCGTTCGCACCGTTTTGTCCGTTTGTCTACCCAAATGGCCTCAAAAGATTACATGGACCATGATGAGATGATCCTCAACCTCCCTGACATACCCCGATTGATTTTCAGCCCACAACAAACCAAGACCCCGGGCCCACCCCTAAATTTGTTGGCTAGAGTACACCAATTAGGCCTGGAAATGCCCCGTTCCTACCATTTTGCGCATTTGTCCATCCAAATGGCCACAAAAAATTAAATGGACCACACTGGATGATCTCACACTTCCTTGGCACGCCCCGATCAATTTTTGACCCACAGTACTCCCGGACACCAAGCCCACCCCTGAAATCGTAGGCTATAGGACACCGATTTGGACGAAAAATGTCCCGTTTGCGTTGTTTTGCCCGTTTGTCAACCCAATTGGACACGAAAAATTAAACGAACCACACTGGGATGATCCCCAACCTACCTGCCATACCTCGATCAATTTACGAACCATAGAACGCCCGGACTCTAGGCCTACCCCAAAACCGTGGGCTATAGCACACCGATTTGGCCCAAAAATTCCCCATTCGCACCACTTCGCTCCTTCGTCCTCCCAAATGGCCACGAAAAATTAAACGGACCACACTGGGATAATCCCAACCTCCCTGGCACGCTCTAGTTTATTTTTGGACCACATCACGCCCCGACCAAGAGCCCACCCATGAAGGTCGTGGGCTATAGCATACCGATTTGGCACAAAAATGCCCCATTCGCTCTATTTTGCTCGTTTGTCCATCCAAATGGCCATGAAATATTAAATAGACCAGAGTGGACGATTCCCAACCTCCCTGGCATGCCCCAATAAATTTTTGGCCCACAGCTATCCCGGACCCCAAGCCCACCCCCAAAATCATGAGTTATAGCACACCGATTTTGCCCGAAAATCCCCGTTCACGCCGTTTATCCCGTTTGTCCACCCAAATGGCCACTAAAATATAAAAGGAACACATTGGGATGATTCCCAACCTCTCTGGCATGCCACAGTTAATTTTCAGACCATAGCACACGTGGAAACCGAGCCCGCCCCTGAAATCGAAAATTCCCCGTTCACATCGTTTCACCCGTTTGTCCATCTAAATGGCTCCGAAAAATTAAACAGACCATACTGGGACGATCTTTAATCTCTCTTGCACACCCTGATCGAGGTTTAGCCAACAGCACGCCCGAAACCCAGCCCCACCCATAAAACCGTGGGCTATAGCATACCGATTTGGCCCAAAAATGCCCCATTCATATCGTTTTGCCTGTTTGTCCACCCAAATGGCCATGAAAAATTAAACGGACCACACTAGGACGATCCCCAACCTCCCTAGCATCTCTCAATCGATTTTTGTCCCACATCACGCCTGGACCCCGGGCCCACCCCCAAAACCGTGGGCTATATAGGACATCGATTTTGCCTAAAAATGCCCCATTCATGTCGTTTCACTAGTTTGTCCACCCAAATGGCCACGAAAAATTAAATAGACCACACCAGGTCGATCCCAAACCTCCATAGCTTGCCCTGGTTGATTTTTAGCCCACAACACGCCCGGACCCTGGGCCCAACCTTAAAACCATGGGCTATAGCACCCTGATTTGGCTCGAATAGGCCCCATTCGCGTTGTTTCGCCCGTTTATCAACCTAAATGGTCACGAAAAATTAAATGGACTACACTGGGATGATCCCCAACCTCCCTGAAATGCCCCGATTGATTTTTGGCTCACAGCACGCCCAGACCCTGGGCCCACCCCTGAAACTGTGGGCTATAGCATACTGACTTGGCCCAAAAATGCCCCGTTCGTACCGTTTTGCCTCTTTGTCCTCCCAAATGTCCACGAAAAATTAAACCGACAACACCGAGATGATCCCCAACCTCCCGGCAAGCCCTGATTGATTTTCGACCTATAGCACGCCCGAAACCCGAGTCCACCCCTAAAACGGTTGACAATAGTACATCGATTTGGCACAAAAATGCCCTATTCGTGATGTTTCGCCTGTTTGTCCACCCTAATGACCACGAAAAATTGAACGAACCACACTAGAACGATCCCCAACTTCCCTAGCATACTCCGATCAATTTTTAGCCCATAGCACACCCGGACCCCAGGCCACTCCTAGAACCATGGGCTATAACACACCAATTCGGCCCAAAAATGCCTCGTTCATGCCGTTTTGCCTGTTTGTCCACCCAAATGGCCACGAAAAAATAAATGGACCACACTAGGACGATCTCCAACCTCCCTGGCACACCCCGATCAATTTTTGAACCACAGAACGAGAGGACCCCGGCCCCCCTCCCCGAAACTGTGGTCTATAGTACATCGATTTGGTCCGAAAATGCCCCGTTCGTGTTGTTTCACTCGTTTGTCCACCAAATTGTTCACGAAAAATTAAACGCACCACACTGGGACGATCCCCAACCTCCTTGGCATGCCCCTGTTGATTTTTGGCCCACAGCACGGTAGGACCACGAGCTGACCCCCAAAACTATGGGCTATAGCACACCGATTTGGCACAAAAATTCCCCGTTCGCGTTGTTTCGTACTTTTGTCCACCGAAATGGCCACAAAAAATTCAACGCACTATACCAGGATGATCTCCAACCTCCCTGGCATGCCTCAATCGATCTTCGAACCACAGAACACCCGGACCCTGGGCCCAACCCTAAACCGTGGGCTATAGCACACAGATTTGGCCAAAAAATACCCTATTCGCACCATTTCATTCGTTTGTCCTCCCAAATGGCCACGAAAAATTAAACGGACAATACTGGGATGATCCCAAACCTCCCTGGCACACCCTGATCGATTTTTCGCATACAGAACACCCAGACCTCGGGTCCACCCTCGAAACCTTCAGTAATAGCACACCAATTATGCCCAAAAATGCCCCGTTTGAGCTGTTTCATCAGTTTGTCCGCCCAAATGGCCACAAAAAATTAAACGGACCACACTGGATGATCTCACACTTCCTTGGCACGCCCCGATCAATTTTTGACCCACAGCACTCCCGGACACCGAGCCCACCCCTGAAATCATAGGCTATAGGACACCGATTTGGATGAAAAATGTCCCGTTTGCGTTGTTTTGCCCGTTTGTCAACCCAATTGGACACGAAAAATTAAACAAACCACACTGGGATGATCCCCAACCTACCTGCCATACCCCGATCAATTTACGAACCATAGAACGCCCGGAATCTGGGCCTACCCCAAAACCGTGGGCTATAGCACACCGATTTGGCCGAAAAATTCCCCATTCACACCACTTCGCTCCTTCGTCCTCCCAAATGGCCACGAAAAATTAAACGGACCACACTGGGATAATCCCAACCTCCCTGGCACGCTCCGGTTGATTTTTGGACCACATCACGCCCCGACCAAGAGCCCACCCATGAAGTTCGTGGGCTATAGCATATCGATTTGGCACAAAAATGCCCCATTCGCTCCATTTTGCTCGTTTGTCTATCCAAATGGCCATGAAATATTAAATAGACCACAGTGGACGATTCCCAACCTCCCTGGCATGCCCCAATAAATTTTTGGCCCACAGCTATCCCGGACCCCAAGCCCACCCCCAAAATCGTGAGTTATAGCACACCAATTTGGCCCGAAAATCTACGTTCGCGCCGTTTCACCCATTTGTACACACCAATGGCCACGAAAAGTTAAACAAACCACACTGGAAAGATCCCCAACCTCCCTAGAATGCCCTAGTCAATTTTTAGCCCACAGCACGCCCGAACCCCGAACCCACCCCCGAGATCGTTGGCTATAGCACATCAATTTGGCCTGAAAATACCTCGTTCATGCCTGTCGCCCATTTGTCCAGCCAAATAGCCGCAAAAAAATAAACGGACCATACTGGAATTATCACCAACCTCCCTATCATGCCCTGATCAATTTTCAAAACACAGCACGCCCCACCATGGGCCCACCCGCGAAACAGTGGTGTATAGCACGCCGATTTGGCTCGAAAATTCCTCGTTCGTACCATTTCGTCCGTTTGTCAAACCAAATGGCCACGAAAAATTAAACAGGCCACACTGATATGATACATAACCTCCCTAGCATGCATTGGTCGATTATTGGCCTACAACACGCCCGGACCCCGGGCCTACCCCCGAAACCGTTGGCAATAGCACACCGATTTGGCCCAAAATGCCCTGTTTACACCGTTTAGCCAATTTGTCTGCCCAAATGGCCACAAAAAATTAAACCGACAACACTGGGATGATCCCCAACCTCCCCGGCATGCCCCAGTCAATTTTTGGCCCACAGCACGCCCGAACCCTGGTCCCACTCCTAGAACCGTGGGCTATAACACACCAATTTGGCCGAAAAATACCCCAATCGCTTCGTTTCTCCTGTTTGTCCACCCAAATGGCCATGAAAAATTAAAAGGACCACACTGGGATTATCCCCAACCTCCCTAACACGCCCAGGTCAATTTTCGGCCTGCACCACATCCGAGCCCCGGGCTAACCCCTAAAATCGTGAGCTATAGCACACCAATTTAGCCTGAAAATACCCCGTTCACTCCGTTTCCCCCACTTATCCAGTCAAATGGCCATGAAAAATTAAACAAACCATATTGGCACTATAGCCAACCTCCCTGGGACGCCTTGAAACCGTGGGCTATAGCACACCAATTTGGCCCAAAAATGCCCTGATTGTGCCGTTTTGCTCATTTATCCACCCAAATGGCCACAAAATATTAAACGAACCACGCTGGGAAGATCCCCAAACTCTCTCGCATGCCCCGATAGATTTTTGGCCAACAGTACACCCAGACCCGGGCCCACCCCCAAAATCGTAATCTGTAGCACACCGATTTGGCCCAAAAATTTCCATTCGCACCGTTTCGCCTATTTGTCCACCCAAATAGCTACGAAACATTAAACGGACCACACTGGGATTATCCCCAACCTCCCTATCATGCCCCCATCATTTTTTATCCCACAGCACATCGGGACACCGGGCCCACCCTCGAAACCGTGGGATATAGCACCCCGATTTGGCCCTAAAATACCCCATTCACATTGTTTCGCCCATTTGTCCACCCAAATGGCCATGAAAAATTAAGAGGACCACACTGAGATGATCCTCAACCTCCCTGGCACACCCCGATCGATTCTTGGTCCACATTACGATCGAACCCCGAGCCTACCACCAAAACCATGGGCTATAGCACACCAATTTGGCCTATAAATACCCTGTTCACGTCGTTTTGCCTGTTTATCCATCCAAATGGCCACGAAAAATTAAATGAACCACACTGGAACGATCCTCGACCACCCGGACATGCCCTAGTAGATTTTTGGCCCACAGTACGCCCGGACCCCGGGCTTACCCGTAAAACCGTTGGCTGTAGCACACTAAATTGGCTTGAAAATGCCCTGTTTACGCCATTTCGTCCGTTTGTCCACCCAAATGGCCAAGAAAAATTAAACGGAGCACACTGGGATGATCCTCAACCTCCCTGGCATACCCCGGTCAATATTTGGCCCACAGCACGCCCGGACTCCTGGCCCACCCCCAAAACCGTAGGCTATAGAACACTAATTTGCCCAAAATGCCCCGTTCATGTTATTTAGCACATTTGTCCACCCAAATAGCCACAAAAAATTAAACAGACCACACTGGGACGATCCCAACCTCCCTGGCATGCGCCGATAGATTTTCGGCCCACAGAATGCCCGAACCCCGGGCCTACCCACTTAACCGTGGGCAATAGCACATTAATTTTGTCCGAAAATGCCCCATTCGCACCGTTTTACCGTTTGACCAACCAAATTGTCACGAAAAATAAAACGGACCACACTGGAACGATTCCCAAACTCCCTAGCAAGCTCCGGTCAATTTTTGGCTCGTAGCCGCCAAGACCCTGGGCTCAACCCCAAAATCATTGGCTGTAGCACATCAATTCAGTCCAAAAATGCCCCGTTCGCGCCGTTTTGCCCATTTGTCTAGACAAATAGATGCAAAAAATAAAATAGACCATACTGGAACGATCTCCAACCTCTATAGCACACCCCGATCAATTTTTGACCCACAGTACGCTCGGACCCCTGGCTTACCCCCGAAATAGTGGGCTATAGCACACCGGTTTGGCCCAAAAATGCCCCGTTCACGTCGTTTCATTCGTTTGTCAAACCAAATGACCACGAAAAATTAAACGGACCAAATTTAAACGATACCCAACCTCCCTGGCATACCCAAGTAGATTATTGGCCCACTAAACTCTCGGACCCTGGGCCCACCCCTGAAATCGTTGGCAATAGCACACCGATTAGACCAGAAAATGCCCCGTTTGTGCCTTTTCGACCGTTTGTCCACCCAAATGACCACAAAAAATTAAACGGACCACACTAGGATGATCCCCAACCTCCCTGACACGCCCTGGACAATTTTTGGCCCACAGCATGCACTGAACCTGGGCCCACTCCCAAAACCGTGGGCTATAACACACTGATTTAGCCCAAAAAAGCTCGATTTGCGATGTTTCGACCATCTTTCCACTCAAATAGCCACAAAAAAATTAAACGGACCACACTGGGTTAATCTCTAACCTCCCTGGCATGCCCCGGTCAATTTTCAGCCAACAACACACCCGAACCCCGGGCCAACCCCCAAAATCGTATCCTATAGCACACCAATTTGGCTCGAAAATGCCCCGTTCATGCAGTTTTGCCCATTTGTCCACCCAAATAGCCACAAAAAATTAAACGAATCATACTGGCATAATCCCTAACCACTTTGACAAGCCCCAATCGATATTTGGCTCACAGTAAGCTAGGACCCTGGGCCCACCCCCGAAATTGTGGGCAGTAGCACACCAATTTGGCCAAAAAATGCCCCGTTCGCGCTGTTTCGGCCATTTGTCCATCCAAATAGCCACAAAAAATTAAACGGACCACACTGGCATGATCACCAACCTCCCTAGCATGCTTCGGTCAATTTTTTGCCCACAACATGCCCGAACCCCAGGCCCACCCCTAAAATCGTGGGCTGTAGCACACCAATTTTGGCTCGAAAATGCCACATTCGCATTGTTTCGCCCGTTGGTCCAACCAAATGACCAAGTAAAATTAAACGGACCACATTGGGACGATTACCAACCTCCCTGGCATGCCCTGATCGGTTTTTGACCTACTGCACGCCCAGACCCGTTGCCCACCCTCAGAAACGTAGGCAATAACACACCAATTTGACCCAAAAATACCCCGTTCGCCCAGTTTCGCCCGTTTTTCCACCCAAATGGCCACAAAAAATTAAACAGACCACGCTGGGATGATCCCCAACCTCCCTGGCACGCCCCGATTGATTTTTTATCCACAGCACTCCCGAAACCCATAGCCACCCCTAAAACCGTGGGCTATAGCACATTAATTTGGCTTGAAAATGCCCCGTTTGCACCGTTTCACCCGTTTGTCCTCCCAAATGGCCACAAAAAATTAAACGGACAACCTTGAATGATACCCAACTTTCCTTTCATGTCTTGGTCGATTATGGGTACAAAGCACACCCGAACCTCGGGCCCACCCATAAAACCGTGGGCTACAACACACCGATTTGGCCCAAAAAAGACTTGTTTGCATCGTTTCACGCGTTTGTCCACCCAAATGGCCACAAAAAATTAAACGGACCACACTGGGATAATCCCCATCCTCCCTAGCACACCCTGGTCAATTTTTGGCTCACAGCATACCCGGAGCCCGGGCTTACCCCCAAAACCGTCGGCTGTAGCACACAGATTTGGATTAAAAATGCCCCATTTGCGTCGATTCGCCTGTTTGTCCACCCAAATGGACACGAAAAGTTAAACGGACAACACTGGGACGATCCCAACGTCCCTGGTATGCCCCAATTGATTTTTGGCCCACACCATGCTTCGGCCTCTGGCCCACCTCCGAAATTATGGGATATAACACACCGACTTAGCCCGAAAATTCCCCATTAGAGCCGTTTCGCCTATTTGTCCACCCAAACGGCCATAAAAAATTAAACGGACCACACTGGGATGATTCCCCACTTCCCTGGCACTCCCCGATCGATTTTCAGCCCACAGCACGCTCGATCCTCGAGCCTACCTCCAAAATTGTGGGCTATAGCACACCGATATGGCCCAAAAATGCCTCATCCACGTCGTTTCGCCCATTTGTCTAGCTAAATAGCCTCAAAAAATGAAATGGACCATACTGGGATGATCACCAACCTCCCTATAACACCGCGATCAATTTTTGGACCACAGCACGCCTGAATATCGGAGCCACCCACAAAAGAGTGGTCTATAGCACACCGATTTAGCCCAAAAATGCGCCGTTTATGCCGTTTAATCCGTTTGTCAAACCTAATGGCCACAAAAAATTAAACTGGCCACACTGAGATGATACCCAACCTCCCTGGCATGCCTCGGTCGATTATTAGCCCACAGCACGCCCGGAACCCAGGAGAACCCTCGAAACCATTGGCAGTAGCACATAGATTTGGCCCAAAAATGCCTCGTTAGTGCCGTTTCTCCATTTATCCACCCATATGGCCACAAAAATTAAACGAACCACACTGGGACGATCTCCAACCTCCCTGGCATGCCTCAGTCAATTTTTGGCCCACAGCACGCTCGAACCCTGGGTCCACTCTCAAAACCGTGGGCTATTATAACACACCAATGTGGCCCTAAAATGCCCCATTCGCGTCGTTTCTCCCGTTTGTCCGCTCGAAAGGCCACAAAAAATTAAACAAACCATACTGGGACGATCCCCAACCTCCCTGACATACCCAGGTCAATTTTTGACCCACACCACGCCCAAGCCTCGGGCCAACCCCCAAAATCGTGTGCTATAGAACACTGATTTAGCCCGAAAATGCCCCGTTCATGCCGTTTCACCCATTTATCCACCCAGATGGCCATAAAAAATTAAACGAAGCATACTGGGATGATCCCCAACCTCACTAGCATGCCCCAGTGGATTTTTGGCTCACAGTACGCTCGAACCCTAGGCCCACCCCCAAAACCGCAGGCTATAGCTCACCAATTTGGCACGAAAATGCCCCGTTCGCACCGTTTCACCCATTTATCCACCTAAATTGCGACAAAAAATTAAATGGACCACACTGGGATGATCCGCAACCTCCCTGGCACGTCCCGGTCAATTTTTGTCCTATAGCAAACCCAAACCCCGAGCCCACCCCTAAAACTGTAGGCTATAGCACACTGAGCCCACCACGCTGGGATGATCCCTTACCTCCCCAGCACGCCCCGGTCATTTTTTATCCTACAGCACGCTCGAACCCCGAGTACACCCTCAAAACTATCGGCAATAGCACACGGATTTGGCTAGAAAATGCTCCCTTGCATGTCCCGGTCGATTTTGGGCCCAAAAAACTCCTGGACCCTAGGCCCACCACCCAAACCATGGGCTATACACCGATTTGGCCAAAAAATGTTGTGTTTGCATCATTTCACCAGTTTGTCCACCCAAATGGCCACGAAAAATTAAACGGACCACACAAGGATGATCCCTAACCTCCCTGGCACCCCCTGGTCGATTTTAGGCCCATAGCATGCCCGGACCCCAGGTTTACCCCAAAATCATTGGCTGTAGCACATCAATTCAGCCCGAAAATGCCCTATTTGCGCTGTTTCACCCATTTGTCCACCCAAATAGCCACAAAAAATTAAACGGACCACACTGGGATAATCTCCAACCTCTCTGGCATGCCCCGGTCAATTTTTGGCCCACAGCACGCCCGAGCCTCGGGTCCCAAAAATTCCCCGTTCGAGTTGTTTTGCCCGTTTGTCCAACCAAATAGCCACAAAAAATTAAACGGACCACACTGGGATGATCCCTAACCTCTCTGGCAAGCCCCGGTCAATTTTTAGCCCGCAGCATATATGATCCCCGAGCCTACACCCAAAATCGTAGGCTATAGCGCACCGATTTGGTAAAAAAAATGCCGCGTTCACGCCGTTTTGCTTATTTGTCCACCCAAATAGCTGCGAAAAATTAAACGGAACATACTGGGATGATCACCAACCTCCCTATCATGACCCAATCAATTTTTGAAGCACATCACGCCAGGATCCAGGCCATCCGTGAAAAAGTGGTGTATAGCACACCGATTTGTCCCGAAAATGCCCTGTTCGTGCCGTTTCAAATATTTGTCAAACCAAATGGCCATGAAAAATTAAACGAGCCACGCTGAGACGATACCCAACCTCCATGGCATACCTAGGTAGATCATTAGCCCACAGCACGCTCGCACCTCGGGCGCACCCCTGAAACCGTTGGCAATAGCACACCGATTTGGGCCAAAAATGTCCCGTTCGCGCCGTTACACCTGTTTGTCCACCCAAATGGCCACATAAATTTAAATGGAAAAAACTGGGCTGATCCCCAACCTCCCTGACATGCCTTGGTCAATTTTTGGCCCACAGAACGCTCGAACCCTGGGCCTACTCCCGGAACCGTGGGCTATAACACACTAATTTTGCCCAAAAATGCTTCGTTTGCACCGTTTTGGCCGTTTGACCACCCAACTGGCCACGAAAAATTAAATGGACCACACTGGGATGATCCCCAGCCTCTGTGGCACACCCAGGTCAATTTTTTATCCATACCACGCTTGAGTCTCAGGCTAAACCCCGAAATCGTGTGCTAATCGATTTGGCCCGAAAATGCGCCGTTCATGCTGTTCCTCCCATTTATCCACCAAAATGGCCACTACAAAATTAAACGGACCATACTGGGATGATTCCTAACCTCCCTAGCACGCTCTGATGAATTTTTAGCTCTCAGTACGCCCGAACCCCTGGCCCACCCCCTAAACAGTGGTCTATAGCACACCGATTTAGCCCAAAAATGCCCCGTTCGTGCTGTTTCGCCCATTATCCACCCAAATAGCCACAAAAAATTAAACGGACCCCACTGAGATGATCCCAACCTCCCTGACATGCCTCAGTCAATTTTTTGGCCTATGGGACACTCGACCCCGAGCACACCCCCAAAACCGTAGACTATAGCACACCGATTTGGCCCAACAATTCCTGTTCACGCCGTTTCGCCCGTTTGTCCACCCAAATGGCCACAAAAAATTAAACGGAATACACTAGGATAATCCCCAATCTCCCTAGCACGCCCGATCATTTTTTGGCCTACAGCACGCCCGGACACCGGGTGCACAATTGAAACTGTGGGCTATAGAACCCCGATTTGGCCCGAAAATGCCCCATTAGCATCGTTTCGCCCGTTTGTCCACCCAAATGTTCACCAAAAATTAAACGGAACATAATGGGACGATCCCCAATCTCCCGGGCATGCCCTGGTCATTTTTTGGCCAACAGCACGCCCAGACCCCGGGCTTACCCCTAAAACAGTTGGCTATTGCATATTGATTTAGCCCAAAAATGTCCTGTTTAAGCCATTTTGCCCGTTTGTCCACCCAAATAGCCACAAAAAATAAAACAGACCACACTGGGACGATCTCCAATCTCCCTAGCATACCCCAATCGATTTTCTGTCTACAGCACGCCCGGACCCTAGCCCACCCCTAAAACCGTGGGCTATAGCACATTGATTTGGCCAAAACACCCCGTTCACGCCGTTTAGCCCATTTGTCCACGTAAACGGCTACGAAAAATTAAACAGACCATACTGGAACTATCCCCAACCTCACTGGCATGCTTCAATCGATTATCGTCCGACAGCATGCCCGGATACAAGGCCTACCCACAAAACCGTGAGCAATAGCACACCAATTTTTGTTCGAAAATGCCCCATTTGCGCCGTTTTTCCTGTTTCACCTCCCAAATGGCCACGAAAAATTAAACGAACCACACTGGGATAATCCTCAAACTCCCTGGCAAGCATCGGTCAATTTTTGGCGCAAAGAACGCCCAAACCCCAAGCCCAACCCCAAAACCAGGGTCTATAGCACACCGATTTAGCCCGAACATGCTCTATTTGCGCCGTTTCACCCATTTTTCCTGCCAAACAGATGCGAAAAATTAAATGGACCATACTAGGACGATCCCCAACCTCCCTGGCATGCCCTTACCAATTTTTAGACCACAGCTCGTTCGAACACCGGGCCCACCTTCAAAATAATAGGCTATAGCACACTGAGTTAGCCCAAAAATGCCCTGTTCGCGTTGTTTCATCCGTTTGTCAAACCAAATGGCCACAACACGCCCGAAACTGGGCCCATCCTCGAAAACATTGTCAATAGTACACCGATTTGGCCTGAAAAGGCCCCGTTCACGCCTTTTTGCCCGTTTGTCAACCCAAATGGCCACAAAAAATTAAACGGACCACACTGGGATGATCCCCAACCTCCATAGCACGCCCTGAATAATTTTGGCCCATAGCATGCCCGGACCACGGGCCCACTCCCGAAACCGTGGGCTATAACACATCGATTTTGCCTAAAAATGCCCCATTTGCGCTGTTTCGCCCGTTTGTCCACCCAAATGGCCATGAAAAATTAAACGGGCCACACTAGGACGATCCTCAACCTCCCTGGCATGCCCCGATCAATTTTCGGCCAACAGCAGGCCCGAACCCCAGGCCAACTTCTAAAATCCTGTGCTATAGCACATCGATTTGGCCCAAAAATTTCTCGTTCACACCGTTTTGCCCATTTATCCACCCAAATGGCCACGAAAAATTAAACAGACCATACTGGGATGATCCCCAACCTCCCTGGTACGCTCTGGTTATGTTGTCAACCCCCAAAACCATGGGCTATAGCACACTGATTTGGCCCAAAAATGCCCCGTTCGCGCCATTTCGCCCATTTGTCCACGTAAATGGCCACAAAGAATTAAATGGACAACACTGGGATGATCCCCAACCTCCCTGGAACACTCCGGTCAATATTTGTCCAACACCATGCCCAGATTTCGAGCCCAACCCCAAAACCATAGGCTATAGCACACCAATTTAACCCGAAAATGTCAGTTCAACCCAAATGGCCAAAAAAAATTAAACAGACCATACTGGGATGATCCCCGAACTTCCTGGCATGCCCCGATCAATTTTTGACCCACAACACGCCTGAACATCGGGACCACCCCCAAAACCGTGTTCTATAGCACACTGATTTGACCTGAAAATGCCCCGTTCCCGCAGTTTCGCTCGTTTGGCCACCCAAATGGCCATGAAAAATTAAATGGTTCGCACTGGGATGATCTTCAACCTCCTTGGAATGCTTTGGTCAAGTTTTGGAACATAGCACGCTCAGACCTAAGGCGTACCCCCTAAATCGTGGGCTATAACACACCGATTTGTCCTGAAAATACCCCATTCGCGCCGTTTTGCCCATTTGTCCACTCAAATGGCCAGGAAAAATTAAATGAAACACACTGGGATGATCCCAACCTCTTTGGAATGCCCCGGTCGATTTTTGGCCCATAAAACGCCCGAACCCCCGGCCCACCCCTAAAATCGTGGGCTATGGCACACCAATTTGGCCCGAAAATACCCCGTTCATACTGTTTCAGCCGTTTGTCCAACCAAATGACCATGAAAAATTAAAAGGACCACACTGGTACAATTTCCAACCTCCCTGGCATTCCCTGAATGATTTTTGGCCCACTACACGCCTAGACCCAAGGCCCACCACTGAAACCGTGGGTAATAGCACACCAATTTCGACCAAAAATATCTGGTTAGCGCCGTTTCACCCTTTTTCCACCTAAATGGCCACGAAAAGTTAAACGGACCACACTGGGAAGATCCCTAACCTCCACGACACGCCTCGATCAGTTTTTAGCCAACAGCACGCCTGAACCCCGAGCCGACTCTCCAAACCGTGGGATATAGCACACCGATTTGGCCGGAAAATGCTCCGTTCGCACCATTTTATCCTTTAATCCACCCAAATGGCTACGAAAAATTAAACGAACCACACTAGGATGATCCCCAATATCCCTGGAATCCCCAGTCGATTTTTGGCCCACAACACGCCCATACCCTAGGCCACTCCCAAAACCGTGGGCTATAGAACACCAATTTGGATCGAAAATGCCCCGTTCGCGCTGTTTCGCCCGTTTTTCCACCAAAATGGCCACAAAAAAATTAACAGAGCACACTAGGATGATCCCCAACCTTCCTGGCATGCCCTGGTTGATTTTTAGCCCACAGCACGCCCTGAACTCGGGCCCACCCCCAAAATCATGGGCTATAGCACACCGATTTGGCCCGAAATACCTTGTTCACACCGTTTCGCTCGTTTGTCTATCTAAATGGCCACGAAAAATAAACAAAACACACTAGGATGATCCCCAACCTCCTTGGAACTCCCCGGTCAATTTTTTGCCCACAACACGCCTGAACCCCGGGCCCACCCCTAAAATACCCCATTCGCATTGTTTCGCCCGTTTGTCTAACCAAATAACCATGAAAAATTAAACGGACCACACTGGGATGATTTGCAACCTCCCTGGCATGCCCTGGTTTATTTTCGGCCCACTGCACGCCCAGACTCGGGGTCCACCCCAAAAATTGTAGGCAATAGCACACCAATTTGGCCAAAAAATGCCCGGTTAGCGCCGTTTTGCCTATTTGTCCACCCAAATGGCCACAAAAAATTAAACGGACCACACTGGGAAGATCCCCAACATCCCCGACACACCTCAGTCAATTTTAGCCAACGGCATGCTCGAACCCCAATTCAACCCCCAACATCCCTGGTAAACGAACACCGGGTCCACCCCCAAAATCGTTAGCTATAGCACATCGATTTAGCCCGAAAATACGTTGTACGCGCCGTTTTGCCTGTTTGTCCTCCCAAATGGCAGCAAATAATTTAACGAACCAAACTGGGATGATACCTAATCTCCCTGACAAGCCCTGGTTGATTTTTGGCCCACAGCACGCCCGAACTCCAGGCCCACCCCCAAAACCGTGGTCTAAGAACACCGATTTGGCCCAAAAATGCCTAGTTAACGCTGTTTCGCCCGTTTGTCCACCCAAATGGCCATAAAAATTTAAGCAGACCACACTGGGATGATCCCCAACCTCCCTGGCACACCACGATCAGTTTTTGGCCCATGGCATAATGGGCCCACCCCCAAAACCGAGGGATATAGCACACCGATCTTGCCCCAAAATGCCCCATTCGTGCCATTTTGCCCGTTTGTCTACCCAAATGGCCATGATAAATTTAACGAATCACACTAGGATGATCCCCACCTTTCCTGGCATATTCCGATCGATTTTTGACTCACAGCACGACCGGACCCTAGGCCCACCCCCAAAACCGTGGGCTATATCACACCAATTTGACCCAAAAATTCCCCTTTCGTGCCGTTACGCTCGTTTGTCCACCCAAATAGCGACGATAAATTAAATGGATCACATTGGGACGTTCCCCAATTTCCCTGGCAGGCCCCGATCGATTTTTGTCCCATAATTTGCTCGGACCTCGTGCCCAACCCCAAACCAGTGGGCTATAGCACACCGATTTGACCCAAAAATGCCTCGTTCACATCGTTTCACCTGTTTGACCACAAAAATAGGCACAAAAAATTAAACAGACCATATTGGTACGATCCCCAACCTCCTTGCCATGCCCTGATCAAATTTTTAACCCACAGCATGCTCGGACCCTGGGCCCACCCTTGAAACCGTGGGCTAAAGCACACCGATTTGGTCCGAAAATGCCACATTCGCGTTGTTTTGTCCGTTTGTCCCAAGGCCACGAAAAATTAAATGGACCACACTGGGATGATCCCCAACCTCTCTAGCACGCCCCGGTCGATTTTTGGCCCACAGCAGGATTGAACCCCGATCCCACCCCCAAAACCATACACTATAGCACAATGATTTGGCCCGAAAACACCCCGTATGCACCATTTCGACCGTTTATCCAACCAAATGGCCACGATAAAATAAACGAACCATACTGGGATGATCCCAACCTCCCTGGCATACCTCGGTCAATTTTTGGCCCACAACACATCCAAACACCGAGCCTACCCCTAAAACCGTGAGCTATAAACACCGATTTCGTTTGAAAATGCCCCTTTCAAGACGATACACTTATTTATGCACCCAAATGGCTGCGATAAATTAAACGGATCACACTGGAACGACAACCTCCCTGGCATGCCCCGATCAATTTTTAGCCAATAGCCCACCCGAACCCCGAGCCCACCCACGAAACCGTGAGCTATAAAACACTGATTTCGTTTTAAAATTCCCCGTTCTCTTTGTTTCACTCAATTTTCCACACAAATGGTCACAAAAAAATAAACAGACCACACTGGAACAATCCCCAACCACCCAGGCATGCCCATGTTAATTTTCGGCCGACAGCACACCCGGACCCAGGGCCCACCACCAACACCGTGGCTATAAGACACTGATTTAGCTCGAAAATTCTTTGTTTGGTCCGTTTTTCCTGTTTGTCCAGCCAAATGGCCACGAAAAATTAAACGAACCACAGTAGGATGATCCCCGACCTCCCTGGCATGGCCTGGTCAATTTTCAACCAACAGCACGCCTGGACCTCAGGCCCACCCCCAAAATCGTGGGCTATAGCACACTGATTTGGCCCAAAAATACCCCGTTCGCGCCATTTTGCCCGTTTGTCCATCCAAATGGCCAAAAAAAAAATAAACGGACCATACTCGAATGATCCCCAACCTCCCAGGCATGCCCCAATTGATTTTTGGCCCAAAGCACGACAGGACCCCGGGCCCACCCCTATAACTGTGGGCCATAGCACACCAATTTGGCCCAAAAATGCCCCGATCGTGCCATTTTGCATGTTTTTCCACCCAAATGGCCACGAAAAATTAAACAGACCACAGTGGGATGAAACCCAACCTTCCTGACATGCCTTGGTCGACAGCACGCTTGGACATTGTACCCACCCCCAAAACTGTGGGCTATAGCACACCGATTTGGCCTAAAAATGTCCCATTCGCGCTGTTTCACCCATTTGTCCATCCAAATGGCCATGAAAAATTAAATGGACCACAATGTGATGATCCTAGCCTCCCTGGCATATCTCGGTTGATTTTTGGACCACAGCACGCCCGATGCTCGAGCCCACCCCCAAATCTGTGCGATATAGCACTTTAATTTGGCCCGAGAATGCCCAGTTCGTGCCGTTTTCCCCGTTTGTCCATCCAAATGGTCGCAAAAAATTAAACGAACCACACTAGAACAATGCCCAACCTCCCTGGCATGCCCTGGCCGGTTTTTGGCCCACCGCACGCCTAAACCACGGGCCCACCCCAAAACCGTGGGTTATAGCATAATAATTTAGCCTAAAAATTCCCCATTTGCATCGTTCTACGCATTGGTCCACCCAAATGGCCACAAAAAATTAAACGGACCAACTGGGATGATTCCCAAACTCACTGGCACGGCCCGTTTGATTTTCGTCACACAACATGCCCGGACCCCGAGCCAACCCCCTAAACCATGGCCTATAGCACACCGATTTGGTCCGAAGACGCCCTATTCGCACTGTTTCGCCCACTTGCCAACTAAATGGCCACAAAAAATTCTATGGACCACACTGGGACAATCCCCAACCTTCTTGGAATGCCCCGGTTGATTTTTAGCCTACAGCACGCCCGATCCCTGGGCCCACCCCCAAAACCGTGGGTTATAGCATACCAATTTGGCCCAAAAATGTCCCGTTCACGCTGTTTCACCCGTTTCTCCACCTAAATGGTCAAGCAAAATTAAACGGACCACACTAGGACAATCCCCAACTTCCCTGGCATGCCCCGATCGATTTTTGGTCCACAGCTCGCCCGAACCCCATGCCCATCCCCAAAATTGTGAGCAAATTGATTTGACCCAAAAATGCCCCATTCGTGTCTTTTCGTCCGTTTGTCCCTCCAAATGGCCATGCAAAATTAAATGGACCACACTGGGACTATTCACAACTTTCCTGGCATGCCCCGATCAACTTTTGACAGACAACACGCCCTGGCCCCGGGCCTACCCCCAAAACCGTAGGCTATAGCACATAGATTTGGCCTGAAAATGCTTCGTTCGCGCCGTTTCACCTGTTTGTCCACGCAAATGGCTACAGAAAATTAAATGGACCATACTGGGTCTATCACCAACCTTCCTGGCATGCCCTGGTCAATTTTAGGACCACAGTACACTCGGACCCCGAGCCCACCCCTGAAACTATGGCATATAGAACACCGATTTGGCCCAAAAATGCCCCGTTCGCGCTGTTGCGCACATTTGTCAACCCAAATGGACACAAAAAAATAAAAGGACCTCACTGGGATGATCCCCAACCTCCTTATAATGCCCCGATCGATTTTTAGTCCACAGCATGCCCGAAACCCTGGCCCATCCCCAAAATCATAGGCTGTAGCACATCGATTTAGCCCGAAAATGCACCAGTCATGCTGTTGCTTCGGTTTGTCCACCCAAATGGCCTTAAAAAATTAAACGGACCACACTAGGATGATCCCCAACCTCCCTGGCATGCCCTGATTGATTTTCATCCTACAACCCGCTCGAACCCCATGCCCACCCCCAATTTGGCTAGAAAATGCCCTGTTTGCGTTGTTTTGCCCGTTTGTCCACCCAAATGGCCATGAAAAATTAAACGAAATACACTGGGATGATATCCAACATCACTGGCACACCCCGATCGATATTTAGCCCGCAACACGCCTGGAGCCGGGGCCCACCCCTAAAACTGTGGGATATAGCTCACTGATTTAGCCTAAAAGTGCCCCCTATACGTCGTCTCGCCCGTTTGTCCACCCAAATGACGACGAAAAATTAAACGGACCACACTGACATGATCCAGAACCTCCCTGGCATGCCCCGATCAATTTTTGGCCCACAACATATCCAAACCCCAGGCCCACCCTCGATATGGTAGGCTAATGCTCCTCGATTTGCCCCGTTTGCATTATTTTGCCCATTTGTCCCAATAAATGGCCACGAAAAATTAAACGTATCATAGTGGGATGATCCCCAACCTCTTTGGTGGTGTTAAGTATCCCACATCGAAAAAGGGATAGGTAATTTGTCTTCTTTATGGACTTGGCAATCCGCCCCTCATGAGCTAGCTTTTGAGGTTGAGTTAGGCCCAAGATCCATTCTTTATATTAGAGACAGGCCTATCCCATATCTTTGTTCACCTATGTTGGGCCCTCATATACCACCACCAACAGCTCCATCACCACTAAGACCATCAACAACAACAAGCCCACCCTCCAAAATTATTTTTCTTGTAATGGATGTTGCTCCAAATAATTTCATTTTTATTTTGTCGATGACCTTAGGGTCCGATAAAGTTTGGAAAGACCGTAAAGTAAGAAAAAATGGCATCTTCAACTCTCGATTGGTCAAAACTAGCGACGGATGCACAATCTAACATAAATCATTATATATATTAGAATGATGATTAGATCAATCAAAAAAAATCATTAATTAAAAAAAAATTATCATTATACTTACTGCATCCTTCGGGGGTTGAAGAGATCAAGAAATTTTACATTTTTATCAATTTTGGCCGACAACTATCTCAAGATTCTTGGACAAAAAACTCCTTCCTGGTAGTTCAATTGTTGTCTCAAATAAGGAATGACTTCAAACGCCCAAGCCTATAAAATAACGCCAATAAATCAAAACCATTATTGAGTGAAAAAAATGAATGATATCATAATAGAAGAAAGAAACATTTACCGTGAAAGCCCATGCAAAGCCATATAAGTTGACTGTCTTTGGCGCTAACAGGGTCAACATATATTTGACAGTCATTTTGAAGCTTTCATATCCCCAAGGATAGCTGTTAAACGCCTCAAGATCCTCAGAGAGCTTTATTAAACTGAGGCTTATGTTGTTGTTAACGTCTCTCACCCAAAGAATATTATGTACAAACCAAACCAAGCACAGTGACTGTTTGTGCTTCTTTGAAAGTCTTTTACCTTTTAACGCTTCTATTAATTTTTTGTTTTTAAAGCTTGGACCAATAATGGACACCAGGTCATCACGATCACACGACTTGCCTTTGCCTTTTTTGGGTGTGCGGGGTATTTTTTGGGGGTTGGAATAGGTAAAACTTGAGAAGGAAGATAATATTTTAGTCCAGTAACTATGGCAAACTCCTTCCAACCAAAACAAACAAGCATGCCACAGTAATTTATCCACACCTCATCCATCTTATCTTTATTTTCATGCATAAACCTACGCTCGAGAAGTTCATATACTACTTTCATTTGAAAACGAGCATTGTTGTCCTCCGACAAATCAAGATATTTCCCAAAGCATGTATCCCTGAAATAAGCATTCAATTTTTGTTCTCGAAGTATTTTTCTGAAGGCGTCGAAAGATTTTCCTTTGGATGACTTAACCACGAAATCACCCATTAAATCTGCGGCACTATCGCACTGCATTCTCACAGAATAATGATCAATGTTGAAGGGTTTGACCAACTCTTCGGTGGAAGGGCTATTAGCATCTGCATCATCTCTTTTGAAATATTTCTCCTCCCCGTGTTCATCATATTCTACTCCCGATTGAGATAACGCTTGTAAAGTAAGCTCATAGAGTGGTGGATGTAGCCTAGCTGCTTCACTTGTTCCTTTACTTGGACTTGATTCGATTTCTGTTCTTTTGGGAACCATATTACCTAAAATTAATAGGAACTTAAAATAATATATTATTGTTGATTAATGCATCGTTAAAAAAGGATAACAGTAAATAAAATAAGCAAAATAGTAAAATAACAGTTGCAACAGATCATCGATCTATTACACCAGGTAGTATATCTGTTGCAGCATATAACCAAACTATTGCAGCGGATGAGTAATCTGTTGCAACAATACAAAACATATCACTCATCTTTTAAGACAGATGAATGGTCTATGCAACAGATCACACAACTATTGTGACATCATCTGTTGCAACATATTAGTGATCTGTTGGAACAGTTAAATAATTCGTAGCAACAACTGAGTAATATGTTGCGATAATATAAAATATATCACTCATCTATTGAGAAAGATGAAAGGTTTGCGCAACAGATCACACATCTATTGCAACATATGAGTGATCTATCAGAACAGTTAACTAACCTGTAACAATGGATGAGTAATCTTTTGCGACAATACAAAACATATCACTCATTTATTGAGAAAGATGAATGGTCTGTGCAACAGGTCACACATCTGTTTTAACACATGAGCAATCTGTTGGAATAGTTATCAATGGTCAATATTATTTAGATTTCTTCCAACATAGGGTCGTCTATCGCGGCAGATGAACGATCAGTTGAAAAAATCAAGTCTTAGTCATTTCCTGTAGGAAGAATTGATAGGATTTTATCCAACAGGAGGTTCATCTATTGCATCGGATCATTAATCTGATAGTTCTTCCATTGCACCAGATGGTTAATTAGTTGCATCAGATTTTTTATCCGATGCTTAATCTGTTGCAACTTATGGTAAAGCTGTTGCATCAGATTATTAATTTGTTGCATCAGAATTGTAATCTGATGGTTCCTCTGGTGCATCAGATAGTTGATCTGCTGCATCATATGATAAATTTGTTGCATCAGATGGTTAATATGTTGCACCATATGGGTAATTTATCGGAGGAAACAAAAAACAGTAGCAATAGCACTATTTTGTTAAACAAAAAAATAGCAATTTCACCGTTTTTATCAAGAACAAGAACAGAACAAATCAACCCAAATTGTCATTTTTGTTTTTATAAATACAAACAATAAAAATCAAACTTCAAAAAAATGCAACAAACAACAAAATATCATAATTCACTTCGAAAAAAGAAGAGAAGAAATACCAGAAATTAGAGTTTTATTCAGACCACATTTCAAATTAATGCAACAAATATTGAAATTGTTAACCAATACTATAATAGAAATTGGCTCAAGTTCCTCGTTTTCTTCAAAACTAAAAAGGCCATAAATTTTTACCTGTGAAAGAAAAAAAGGAACGATGAAGAATTCAAAGTTGTTGTGGCCGGAGAGCAAGGCTGTCACGTCGATTGAAGGTTGAAGTCGAAAAGAAACTCGAAGCCCAACTATTTGTAGTCGGATGTTGAAATCACCGAGGATTGAAATGAGAAATTTGCAGAACAGTTGGTTGGGAGAGAGTTGAGAGAAGTTGTTGAGAGAAGGATGAGAGATAAGTTGATTTGAATTGAAGAGGGGAACTTGAAGCCCAACTATTTATTGCCGGAGATAGAAGTCGCCGGGGGTTGAAGGGAGAAAAGAGGAGAACTCAAAGCCCAACTATTTGTCGCCGGAGGTAGAAGTCGTCAGGGGTTGAAGGGAGAAATTTTGCAGAACTGTTGGTTGGAAGAGAGTAGAGAGAAGCTGTGGAGAGAGAGGAGAGAGTGGTTGATTTGGATTGAAGAGGGGTGTGGGTTGGGTTGATTTGTATTTTTTGAAAAGATTAGAAAGTCTTAAAAATATTAATCAAGTTCACAATTAACTTAATCAAGTTTTCTAATGAGGTTTGACCCTATCTGTTGATCAATGTCACCAATCCTTCATTCAAGACTTAAAAGATACCTTTCCTTCAATTTTCTCAGTTAACTCATTAAAACATGTTAAAACTCACCCAATAAATTTGTTGATATGATTGAATAGCATAGCATGAACACAGTTGACAAATAAAGTAATACGATAGGGTAAAATTTTTGAGAGATAAACTTGTTAATTAACTTACTGTTCCACTTGGTTTATTATAATTATATATTATTTCTCCGGTTCATAATTACTTGTTCATTTTTTATTTCACAAATGCTTTAAGAAATAAAAAATAGAGAAATAATTTAATAAATTATTTATTCATTAAATATAATAAATTTTTTATATTTAATATCAAAAATAAAATAATTAAAAAAAGAAAAAATGTAAATAAATATCCTTAGATTGTTTATTTCAAGATATAGCAAAACTTTTAAATTTGCAAGTTATAACAAAATTGATATAAAAAAGGAAAAAAATATTTTTCATTTTATTTTTAAAAATAAAAGATAAATTTTATATAAGGAAAAGAGACTTCATATCAATAAAAAGGAATATAAGTTATTATTAGGATATCAATCATCCCTTTGTTCTCTCTCAAACAGTTTTCTCTTTCTTTAACTATATCACTTTCTCTTTCGTCGTAACATTCATACTTTTTTTTTCAATTCTTCATTATGAAACATAGAATATTTTTTCTTCATCACGATTTTCTTTTAAATTGTTTCGCCCTAATTGTCTCATTCTTCTTCTAATAATTTTTAATTCATGGGTTTTGAATTTGCAACAATATTGATGGTACAATTACTTTATGAAAATTGATGTCAGTAAATATTATATGTTAATAATTTATTTTTAATTTGTGATATACGTAATCTAGTATTCTTGTATTACTTTGGACGATTAATTTGAAAGCAATTTATATATAACAAAATTATATTTTAGATGTATTCTTATAATTTTTAGTATATGAAAACAGTATAAAACACAGTACAATATTCATGTATTATTTTAAACGGTTAAGTTGAAACAATACAATATTCACGTATTACACAATAGAATCTAATATTCATGTATTATTTTAAACGATCAAGTTGAAATCAATTTATATTTAACAAAATCATATTTTAGATGATTTTTAACAAATGATGATTCTTATAAGTTTTAGTGTATGAAAATAGTATAGTACACAATATAATATTCATGAATTATTTATTAAATTATGTTGAAATCAGTTTATATACTCATTTATACTTAAGTAATTTCTTTTTTAAGTTCTCAATGTATTAAATTAATATTAAAATTAATATCATTGAAGTTTCGCATATGTCATATGCATATGTATTGAATGAGTTTTATGAATGTGACAATTGATACAACAAATTATGTTGTATGTTACATAACATTTTTCGAGTATGTAATGGATATTCCTTGAAAAACTGTCATTATACGTATTGAAAATAAATTAATTGATAATTATTTATTGTTAAATAATTTTTTATTGCAGTAAAAAATAATCCGCATTAGTCATGGTTGATATTGATTTTTGCTTTCTGACAGAAGAAAATGAAGTCAATTTTGGATTAAAAAAATGGTATAAGTGGTGAAATCAATACATAATAAGAATATATAATGGCATTCAAGAAAAAAATATTTGATAAATAAAAGAAAATTGAATCCTCAAAGATAAAATTGTTTGATAGATATCAAAGTTGATACTCAAATAATTCTCCAAATTAAGATATGTTTATGAAGATGAATTAAAAAGAAAAATGAAAAAAGAAGAAATATAATTAAGATGAAATGTGTTTGAGGCAAAAAAATATTCTTTTAATAAAATAGTTACAAAAAGTATAAAACTTTTGAAATAAATAAATATAATAATAAATAAAAATATACATTTATACCATAATTTATTCTTTTCATAATTATCTAACACTCTATTTTTAAGAGACATTAAATACTATTTATAAAAGGGGAGTTAATTTATTGTAAAAAATATATTATCGATTTTTAAAAGAAAAAAAAAAGACTTACAATTAAAAAAGTTATAAGGGTATGTTTCACCTAATAAACGAGTAAGTATTTAAGAAAATGAAAAGGATTAGTAAGAAATGAGTATAGTGTGGGACACGAAGAGGCTTCAGGTTGAGCCAGCTGAACTAAATAAATTGTCCAAGTCGGTTAGTAGAGTAACTAGGGCCGTCAATATGGGTTAGGTTCGTTGGGCCGATCCGTCTCATTGTGTAATTTAATAGGGTTGGATTATGATTTTTACAGCTCATTTAAGAACATGGCTTTTAGCTCGACCCGTATTATGTGACACTGAATTGGAGGAGACATTTTCTCACCCTTTTTATGTCTGTACATACTTTAATAGCACAATGTAGAGGGGCTTGTTGGAATGGTTAAATGTCACTGTAGACACATAAAATTTATTGGGTCAAATTCATATAAAAATTGGATTTGACCCATATATATTATTGGATCTAAAATCATTTTGGACTATAAAAATAATAAGTCCATTTTATTCCTCATCAAGGACTTCAAGGTCCATCTCACCTTGAGACCGAAACTTATGCCATATGTCAAGTGATGTGGCATCCTAATCAAATTAAAGACCAATGAAGCAAGACCACACACATCAAATGATGTGGCAATCCAAGTCAAGTTCAAGAGTCAATCAAACATCGTCAAGTGTCCCAAATGACATGTTTTTGGCCAACCACAAGCAAACTTGTCAGATAACATTTGTAATAAGCTTGAAAATTGAATGGACCAATCAAAATGAGGAAAAAGAGGTTATTTACCCTTGGACTGCCTACCCCCTACAACTATAAATAGGAGGGTTACACAATTTTCTGAGGTCATTCTGCAAGCATTGGAGGAAGCTTCTGCATTGACTACACAACTCTCCAACAAATCGACTAATGGAGTTCTGCCCGGAGGTCAACTCGACAAGACGAAGTGCTGTCAAACAATTTCTGGAGATCCAAACAAATTTCTAGGAGTCTCAAATCATCCGAAAGTTTGAGAATTACACTACAAAGGCCCTCGAATTACGGAAAAGCTTAGGAGAGAAGAATCGAGAGAATAATAGAATTGTACCCGCAAAATTACTTTAAATAAAATTATTCTTTTTGTTTATTTCATTTTTGCTTGCAGTTAATTTTCACCAAACGAAAATTTATTGCGAACAAATTTTGTTACGCCCAGTGGGACCAGTTCTGCTCTTCATCTCTACCTCCTACAAGTCAAAAAATCACAAATTCAACTACTACAATAGACTTTAGAAAAATCAATGAAGTTTCACACATGAAGTCTACTGCTAACACGTCTACTGAGATCAAACTTGTTGGCCCCCTCAATAGACGCAATCTCAACACTCTTGCTTTGGATGGATCCCAATACTTCACCTTTTTGGAGATGACAAAAAGGAGAAAATCTCAAATTTTGGTAGTAACTACAACCCCTGGGGGCAACTTTGCATCTATGTTATTAGAAGAACCATCTGAAACTGGCTACAACTTTGGAGAACCTGAAAACTTAATGAATTCTCCAACTTCAACGAAAGTCAACACATTCATGGTTGATGCAATTGACTTAGACGAGAAGTTTTCAATGATGGAGAAAACCATTGAAGCCTTAAAGAAGTCTGTTGATGATAAAGATCATCAAATTGCCCGACTTATGAGAAAGTTAGATCTCTGCAATCCTGGCGAGTCAAATTATAGTATAACACCATAAGAAAAAGTTGATGGTGAATCTCTCATCATGACAAGTGATAATTACTGCGATGATCGATCCGCTTCAATGGCTACTCTAACAGTTCAACAACTGCAAGATATGATTGCAAACACCATCAAGGCACAATATGGCGGTCCGTCACAAAGTTTCGTAGGATACTCAAAGCCGTATTATAATTGAATCTAGGGCTTACCGATGCCAATTGGATATCAACCGCCAAAGTTTCAACAATTTGATGAAAAGGAAAATCTAAGGCAACACATCACTCATTTCGTTGAGACTTGTAGCAGAGCTGGTACACATAGTGATCTTCTTGTCAAGAAGTTTGTTCTCTATTTGAAAAGCAACGCCTTTGATTGATACACAAACTTGGAGTCTGATTCAATTGATTGTTGGGAGCAACTAGAAAGTCAGTTCCTAAATTATTTCTACAGCACCAGTCATATGGTCAGCATGATGGAGTTGATAAACACAAGACAAAGTAAAGATGAGTCTATGGTTGACTACATAAATCATTGGCGAACATTGAGCTTTGATTGCAAGGATCAACTTTTTGAAACTTCCGTGGTTGAAGTTTTCATTCAAGGGATGCATTGGGGCCTTGTGTATATCCTCTAAGGAATTAAGCCTTGAACTTTTGAAGAATTAGCTACGCGTGCTCATGACATGGAGTTAAGCATTGCAACTCATAAAATGGCGTCACCTAATTTTGATCCTAGAAAAGAAGTCACAAAATTCATTGACTCATCAGAGGACAAAATTGGGGAATTTATGGTGATGATTGTGAGTTCTAAGAAGGCCTCCACAAGACAAAATCTGAAATAAAAAGCTCCAAAGTAACAAATGCAAGAAGTGAAAAACCAACCAACTTTGAAAGAGTTACAAGCAAGGGTATATCATTTTTCCTACTCTGATGTTCCTGAAATTCTAGATGAGTTGCTATACAAAGAAGTCATTGAACTCCCTAAGTCAAAGCGACCCGAAGAATCAAACTAAGTCGACGATCCTAAATACTATAAATTTCACCGCATTGTTGGTTATCACACCACAAAATGCTTCATCCTAAAGGAAAAGATCATGACATTAATGCAAGAGGGAAAGATCATCATCGATGATGGTAATACATTTGATGTAAATCATGTTAGCGTCGAACTGGACCATAAAAAAGATTCAATTTCAAAAGTTCTACAACCCATGCGGTCTGTGACATCATAAAAAGGTGAAGGAATCAGTATGCTATAATTTGGAAGCTTTGACAAGAGTGGGGTTCCAGCCTTGAAGAAAACAACAAGCAAATCCATGCTAAACGACTTCTCCAATAGCAAGAAGTGTGGTACTTGGACATTGATCGCTCGCAAAAGCAAAAAATATCAAAGGGCTTCTAAACTCTAGCTTTCAAAAGACGACCCAAGATCAAATGCATATCTGCTTCAACCGATGGGGGCAGTAAATATCAAATTGAAGTCCAATAATACTTTATTACAAAGGTTTGGGAGGAAAGTTACATTATAAAAATTCTTCCTCAAGACGCTCCTTAAGGCACAAGCATAAACTGTATGATGCTCCTCGATGCACGAGACTAAACTGCAAGTCAAAATGCTCCTCGATGCACGAGCCTAAACTGTAAGTCAAAATACTCCTTAAGGCACAAGCATAAACTTCATGGTGCTCCTTGATGCATGAGCATAAACTGCATGATGCTCCTCGATGCACGAGCCTAAACTGCAAGTCAAAATACTCCTCGATACAAGTCAAGATGATCCTCAATGCATGATCCTAAACTGCAAGTCAAGCTGTTCCTCAATGTATGAGCCTAAACTGCAAATCAAACTACTCATTGATGCACGATCTTAAATTGCAAGTCAAATCACTCCTGGCCAGTATGAGTCTAAACTATGATCGAATCTACAAAAAAAATATAGTAAAAGAGAAAATAAGGAAAAGTTTGAAGCTTGAATGCATATTTGGAGTCCTTTGAAGATGTCATCTTTAAAGTAAAAGGATTCTTCATTATCTCCAAGCAATGAAGTCTTCTCGATAAGTAAAATAACTTGTGGTATTTTGAATATTTCTCTAGTCCGGCCTTCACCAAATTGTAGAAGTGATGCATCCCAAACCTATAAGTAGAAGAAGAAATTCATGAAGTATCCAAATCTGACGAGAAGTAGAGTATCATAAGATTTAGGCTGCAATTTCAAAAAAGAACCTGAAAAAATACAGAAGTTCAATGATGGTGATTTTCACGTGAAATGTAGCTCTACAAATCTACTTTCAAATGTAAAAGATGACACCTGATTTTGATACTTTCACGTTGAGATATGGAATTTCTCGTGACGCTGTGCAAAGCTGAACTAACTAGCGAACAGAGATTAGAAGGTTGTTTTGGGAAGCAATATCTGGGATGATTCGGATGCAATATGATTGTGGTTTTTGCGTGAGATATAGCTCTGAGAATCTACTTTCCAATGCAAAAAACGTCACCTGATTCTGATATTTTCACATCGAGATGGAATTTCTCGTGATGCTGTACAAAGCTGAAAACACTAGTGAACCAAGATTAGTAGGCCATATTTGGAGCGATATCTGGGATGATTCGGATGCAATCTAATTGTAGTTTTCATGTGAGACGTAGATCTACGAGTCTAGTTTCCAACACAAAAAATATCTTTTGATTTTGATGTTCCTAAGTCTAGATATGAGAGTTTTCGTAAGACTGCACGAAACAAGAAAAAAGTGATAAAACAGAACTGAAGGTCTGATTTTGAAATGATACCTAGGTAGATCTGGAGAAAATTGAGCGTGGTTTTTGCGTAGAACGTAGAATTGTAAGTCTACTTTCCAACACTACAAGCCGTTCGTGATTCAAATACCTCTACGATGCGTTATGAAGCTTCTTCCACAGACGCGTCAAAGTGCCGAAAGCTTAATTGTGAAAAAAGAGCAAAAAAGAGGAGAAGAACGGGAGTTGAATTTCTGCTCAGTCTGAATTACAATGACTTAATGGGGTGGTGATGTCCTTTTATAGACTCTGAAAGGCACCAGTTTGAGTTTGAAAAGGAATTTGCTGAATAAGTTGTCTTCAAGAAGAACTGGGATGTCCAAGTGTCCAAAATAAGTCAAATTACTAATCTTTTTTAAAAAAGTAGGATAACATCATTATTTAATCCTATTAAAATTCTATATAAGACTAATACCCGAATCCTACAAGGTTTGGATATATTTAGTTTTAAATAGAATTTTACATACCTAAGGAAGGAATTCACGTTATTCTACCTAGATTATGATGAATTTGAGGAGTCGGATTTCGACAAAGTGCTCAAGTCTTGCAAAAAAAATGATGAGGGCTCCACAAATACTTCAAATCTCGTCTCTAACAGGCCCGACAAATAAAACACCTTGACGAGCTTTGAAGTAGGGAGCTTCTGTAGACACGTAAAATTTATTGGGTCAAATTCATAAAAAAATTGGATTTGACCCATATTTTATTGGGTCTAAAATCATTTAGGGCTATAAAAATAATAAGCCCATTTTATTCCTCATCAAGGACTTCAAAGTCCATCTCACCTTGAGGCCCAAACTTATGCCACGTGTCAAGTGATGTGGCATCCCAGTCAAATTAAAGACCAATGAAGCAAGACCACACACATCAAATGATGTGGCAATCCAAGTCAAGTTCAAGAGTCAATCAAACATCGCCAAGTGTCCCAAATGACATGTTTTTGGCCAATCACCAGCAAACTTGTCACATAACATTTGTGATAAGCTTGAAAATTGAATGGACCAATCAGAATGAGGCAAAAAAGGTTATTTACCCTTGGACTGCCTACCCCCTACAACTATAAATAGGAGAGTTACACAATTTTCTGAGGTCATTCTGTAAGCATTGGAGGAAGCTTCTGCATTGACTACACAGCTCTCCAACGAATCGACTAACGGAGTTCTGGCCGGAGATCAGCTCGACAAGACGAAGTGTTGTCAAACAATTCCTGGAGATCCAAACAAATTTCTGGGAGGCTCAAATCATCCGGAAGTTCGAGAATTACGCTACAAAGGCCCTCGAATTACGGAAAAGCTTAGGAGAGAAGAATCGAGAGAATAATGGAATTGTACCCGCAAAATTACTTTAAATAAAATTATTCTTTTCGTTTATTTCATTTTTGCTTGCAGTTAATTTTCACCAAACGAAAATTTATTGCGAACAGTCACAAAGCAAACTACATGCTAGGAAACTGAAGTTAGATGGTTTGAACAAAGAGTTAAAGAGTACAAGACCCAAAGCAGAAGTACTGCCGTTTCTTTTTAATGCAACAGTTTACTACATTTGATCGGAAAGAAACATCAGGCGATTTCAAGGGCTGCAGCAAGTGTGTTCTGATAGAGTGAAGGAGATAATAGTTCAGCTACACCTCTTAGGGTTCATCAAGCTAAATGGTAGAGGCTCTTAATAGTTACTCAAAAAATATATAGTCATTGATACTGTTTTTTTTTTAATTCTAGGAGTGTTTTCATAATTCTGAGGTCTAGTTCTAGCATACATATGAACTAGAAGTTGTAAGTTGGATCACTTTGGTTGAATAAAATTCTTCTGTTTCGACCAAAAAATAATTACAAAATAGAATAAAGTAGTAAGAATTAAAAAACAGTCCAAACTCAAAATCTATTTGAACCATCATACATATTTAAATATTAAATATTTTTATAAAATATATAAATAATTAAAATATTAAATTTTTTAAGAAATCAAATATGTTTGATGAAGATAATGTGGTGATGTTGAACACGCTATAACTCATAAGTGCCATGAGAATTTATTTTGAGAAGTTCATTTAGACTTTTAATGGACTAAATATTGACATTTATTTGTTTTTTATTGTGATCAATTAAGATAAAAATAGGTTAATATTATTATTTAGGTAGTTATATTATACTCATTAACAGTTTCATTTACTTTTCAACATCAATATTTGGTTTGAATTTGGTGTTAAAAGTTATTTAATTTCACAAATTATTTGATTTTTCTTTTGTAAGTTTGAGACTTGATTAACAGATAGTAACTTCATGTAATATTATATTGTACATATTCATATAGTTAATAATTTAAATTTTAAATTAAAATTATAAAAATAATATATTTTAAAAAGTGGGCTGACTCGTGGGGGGCCATAACCCACAGTAAGATGGGTTGGGCTTGATATTTTCTGACCAGTCATGTTGATGGGCCAGTCCGACCTGGCCTGTCAAACTTCCAAGTCCGTGTAAGCTAGCTCGAATGATCTAGGTCAGCCTATATTGACAGCTCTAAGAGTAACGTTAGAGATGAGTAAAGCATGGAAGACCCATGCTTAGTAATAAATTAGGAGTTTATTTGTACTTTTACTTATCACATTTTTTTAGGAATAAATTTTAATAATTTAATAATATATATAATTTAATATTTTAAATTTTAATTTAGATGATTGAAAGCTATACGAAAAATGTTATAAGTTGCAATCCTTTTCATATTAATATAAAGGAAAAATATATTTAAAATATTGATCAAAGTTTATATAAGTTGAACTCGAAAACGAAACAACAAGAAGTAAAAATGAACACAAAAAATAATATTTTAAAAATTTAAATTTAATTGTTATCAATTATTTATATGGTTGTTTTATTTATACTAAGAATAAAAAGGAATATTTTCGTCATTCCTTAATATTTGTTACTTTTATGCTTGCATGCATGCTCCTTAAAAAAATATTAACTAGAGACAAATTTAATTAAATTAACCTTATTTACTACTCCTTTTATATAATATTTCTCTTTTTTGCAATGTATTAATATCTCTTTATATTTATAATAAACGATAAAATAGGGG
>NW_025888505.1:14460-22198 GCF_002878395.1 Capsicum annuum | reverse complement strand
TATTTTACTACGTGTCTGATATTTCACTGTAAAATTAAAAAAGAAAAAAAATAATTTCTAAAATAAGAGATAATTTAAAAATTAAAGTTACGCTTTATTGTGAAATAAAATAAAATTATTTTTCAGTTTTATATGTAATTTAAAGCGAAAAACTGAAAACGGCTTTTTGTTTTTTTTTTTGGAAATTTTGATTTTTGAACTAGAAGGAGAATAGTGAATTCAAATCCGGATTTTTGAGAGGGAAATAGGTAAACGGGTCGGGTCAAAAGTAAATGGGCGGAATAAAATTTGCTCATTTAGAATTAAATTAAGAGCCCGTTTGGGATTGCTGTTACAAAATTGCTTATTATAAAATAGTTTTTCAAAAAAGTGTTTTTTAAAAAAAAAATTATGTTTGGTAAATTTATTTGAAAAGTGCTTTTGATAAACAAATTGTGTTTGAATAATCTTTTTTAAGAGTGTTTTTTTGAGAAAAATGACCAGAAAGAACATCTATCAATAGACTTTTATTACTAAAATCAATTTATATAGAAAAATTATTTTAAATATCTATTATAAAATATCTACAAAAATGAATATAAAAATTATTCCATAAATTAAATCAATACAGATGAAAAAATTAACGATAAAAATAATTAGTCCTTCATACATCACAAAAATTCTCAATGATTTCATCCCTAATTTTATCACGCAATATGTTCATACTAGTAGAAGATCCATCTTATATTTCTGAAGGTATACCAAAATTTTGGTCTGCTTCTTCGATCTTTGTGATGATATCTTCGTTAGCATAATAGTTAAAATCTTTATCAGTAGTAGAGAGTTGTCATATGAAATTATGTATAGCCATAGTAATTATAAAAAGATGAACTTGAGTGTCAAATTTAAAAGATGACATTGAACGTAGGAGAGCAAACATAATTTTCCAAATTCTAAATATTCGTTCAATTTTACATCTCAAACTGGAAAGAAAGAAATTGAAAGTCTCATTTGAATTTCATACACTGCATGTTACAAATATCTAAATGAAATTAAATTTGTTATTTCTTACCTTTTCTTTTGGATATATCTAAGAACAAATATACTTTATTTTGGTAACTAACATTTCATTTAATCACCAGTGAAGAATTATAAAGTTATGGCAAGTTAACTTCCAATTATGTCAAGAAATGATTTTATATATATATATATATAAATAGAAGGGATTCTGCATATTTATCTAATTCATCCCATTCTTCTATTCTTTATATTAAATAGTAATAGTACAAGTACATTATTTCAATAAACTTCGCTTGTGATTCCTCTATGTCTAGGATATCAGAATATCAAAGCATAAATGAAGAAGATATTTAAAAAAAAAAAAAAAAAAAAAAAAAAAAAGCAAATTGGCTAGTGATTGTGAGACCCCAATTCTTGAATGGAAGGGACACCAAAGGCGTTTGCCCTTCCATTCCTTGGACACCAAAGATTTGAAAAATAAAAATAGATGACGATTGCCAAAGAGAGTCATTTCAAGTCTTTAGACTACAAAACACACTACTTTGAGGAAAACAATAGCTTTTTGATTTTTCATGTTGTCAAAGATTTGAAAAATAAAAAGATATGACGATTGCCAAAGACAGCTATTTTAAGTCTTATCTCTCCTAGTATGCCCATATATCTACCCCAACATCCTCATATTTCCACTCTCATCTTATCACAAATGTCTTCATTCCTAGTCTTATCTCTTCTAGTATGCCCATATATCCACCCCAACATCCTTATATTTCCACTCTCATCTTATGAACATAATAATTCTTAATTGGCCAACACTTCGCCTCATACAACATAGTTTAAGCTGACAAACCAAATTTCCCACAACTCAAAAGCCTTCACGAAGTTTGATGTTTAAACAAGCCATCTTTGATTTAAATTCACATTACTGAATATTGCCATCATTATTTCACTAGAAAGGTCTGGGAATCGAAAAAGAATACCAGGAATAAAATTAAGATTCAAGATAAATTTCTTATTAAAGAGTTTTTATCCTTCACAATACCAACTTTGCAAGTGGGAGAGACCCTGTCGGACCACCCAGAGCTACTCTACAGCCCGTCGGGGTACCGTCGATTAATTTTCACCCAAATACGCTATCGGGCCCTGAGACAACCCCGAAAACCGAGGGCTAACACCTACCGAATTGCCTTTTAAAATAGCCCGCTTGCGCTGTTTTGCCCATTTGACCACCAAAATGACCATCCCACCAACCCTATCGGACCACCTAGAACCGCTCCACAGCCTGCCAGGGGGCTATCAGTCAATTTTCGCCTAAATACTCCACTATGCCCTAGTCTCACCCCGAGAACCGTAGGCTAACACCCACCAAATTAGCTCGAAAATGTCCTGTTAGCATCATCTCGCCCGTTTGACCACCAAAATAGCCCCATCGTCCTTATAGACCATCTAGAGCCGTTCCGTAGCCCATCGAGGGGTCATTGGTCGAGTTTTGCTCAAATACGCCACTGGGTCGCAAGCCCACACCAAGAACCGTGGGATAACACCTATTGAATTAGCCCAAAAATGGCAAGTTCACGCTGTTTTGCCTTTTGACCACCCTAATAGCCCCAACGACCATGCCGGGCCACTATGGGCCGCTTCACAGCCCATCGAGAGGCCACCGGCCGATCTTCAGCCAAAAGAGCCACTCCTAAACCCTGATCCCACCCCAATAACCATAGGCTAACACCATTTATTTGGTTCAAAAATGTTATGTTTGTGCTATTTCACTCGTTTGACCATCCAAATGATCCCACCGACCCCATTGGGCCAACCTGGGCTAGTCCACAGCCCGCTAGAGAGCTTCTGGTTATTTTTGGACCAAACTATGCTTGATCTCCAAGCCCACCTTAACAATCATAGCTAACACCCACTAATTTGGCTAAAAAATAATTCGTTCAATGGCCCCACAAACTCCATCGGGCCATCCTAGGCCGCTCCACAGCTCTTCAAAGGGACCACCGATTAGTTTTTAGTCCAAATCATGCCTGAGTGTAGACCTACACCGACAACCATGGGCTAAACCCCACTAATTTTGCCTGAAAATGGCCAATTCGCGCCGTTTTACTCGTTTGACCCCACCTCGAGAATAGTATCCTAATACCAACTGAATTGGACTGAAAATGGCACATTCTCACTATTTTACCTATTTGACCACCCAAATGGCCCCGCCGATCCCGTCAGGCCACCCTCGTCCACTCACTAGTCGTCAGTTAATTTTTGGCCCAAACCCCCCGAACCTTGGGCTCGCCATGAGAACCTTGTGCTAACACCCACCAAATTGGCCCCATTATGGTCTGTTCACGCAATTTCGACCATTTGACCACCTAAATGGACCCGCCGAACCCATTGGGTCACCCTCGTCGGCTCATTATTTCTTGGGGCGCTGTTGGTCAATTTTGACCCAAACACCGCCTGAGCCCCGATCCCACCCCAAGAATTGTGTTCTCACACCCACCAAATAGGCCTAAAAATGGCTTGTTTAAGCCATTTCGCTCGTTTGACCACACAAATGGCCTCGTCGGGCCACCCTTACTCTCTCACCACCTCTTTAAAGGTCGGTCAATCGATATTTGGCCCAAAACCCACTCAAGCCCTAGGACCACCTTGAGAATCATGGGCTAACACTCACCGATTTAGCCCAAAAATGACTCCTTCATGTCATTTTGCTCGTTTGACCATACAAACGGCTCTGTTGACCCCGCTGGCCCATCCTCACCCACTCTTAGTCTTGCTTCGGGGCCGCCAATCAATTTTTGACCCAAAACACATTGGGCCACATTTCCACCTTGAGAATCATGGGCCAAAATCTATTGTTTTGGACCAAAATAGCTCATTCACTCTGTTTTTCCTTTGACCATCCAAACGGCCCTGCCGACTATTCTATCCTACCCTTATACTCTCATAAGCCTTCTTGGGGGCCGCCAATCAATTTTTGACCCAAAACATACCTTAGCTCGGGCACACGCCTAGAACTGTGGCTAACACCAACTAATTTGGCCCAAAAATAGTCTATTCCCATTGTTTCACCTATTTGACCACCTAAATGGCCCTGCTGACCTAACGTCCCACCCTCACCCATTCCTCAGCCTGCTGAGGGGTCGCCGATCAATAGTCGGCCCAAAACACAATCAGGCCCCGAGCCTACCTCAAGAACCGTAGGCTAACACCCCCCAATTTGGCCTAAAAAATAGCTCATTCGTGTTGTTTTGTAAAAACATGCCCGAACATCAAACCCAGCCTGAGAATCGTGGCCTAACACCGATCAATTTTGCCTAAAAATAGCCCATTTGCGCTGTTTCGCCCGTTTTACCACGCAATTGGCCTGTTGACACCTTCGGCCCCCTACTCGCTCCTCAATTTACTTGTCCTAAAACACACCTGAGCTTAAGAGACACCCTGAGAACCGTGGGCTAACACCACCAATTTGGCTAAAAAATTGCTTGTTCGCACTATTTCACCCGTTAGACCATTTAACCGGCTTTGTTGACCCACCCTCACTCGCTCCTCATCTTACTTAGGCCTTTCAATCAATTTTTGGACCAAAACACGCCCGATCCATAATCCCATCCTGATAACCGTGGTCTATTACCCACTGATTTGGCCTAAGAATGACCCATTCGGGCCGTTTTACCCGTTTGACTACCTAAATGGCCCCGCAGACTATGCTGACCCACTTTCACCCACTTCCCACCCTACTAGGGGGTCGCCAATCAATTTTTGGCCTAAAAAACACCCAAGCCCTAGGTCCACCTCAAGAACTGTGAGCTTTCATCCACCGATTTGGCTCAAAAATTGCCCGTTCATGCCATTTTACCTATTTGAACACCCAAATGGCCCAGCTGATCCCACCAGCTCACCCTCACCCTCCCTTCAGCATGCCTGGGGGTCTTCAATCAATTTTCAACCCTAAAAATGCTTGGTCCCTAGGCCCACCTCTAGAACTGTGGGCTAACACCCATTGATTTGGCCTGAAAATGGCCTGCTTGCACCTTTTTGTCCATTTGACCACCAAAATGGCCCTACTGCCCTACTCTTACTCACTTTATAGACATCCTGGGAGCTGTCGATTGATTTTAAGCCTAAAAAAAGCTCGATATCCTGAACACCCTATGAATGGTGGGTTAGCATTCGCTAATTTGGCCTGAAAATAGCTCGTTTGCACTATTTCACCCATTTGACCACCCAAACGGCCTCGCCGACAATCCCAGACAATTCTCACCCACTGCTCAATCTTCGTAGGATCCATTGATCTATTTTTAACCTAAAACACGCCTGGGCCCTCGGCTCACCCCAAGAATCGTGGGCTAACACCCATCGATTTGGCTAAAAATAACCCATTCACACTGTTTCGTTCGTCTGACCATGCAAATGGCTTCGTTATCCCACCTTCACCCTCTTCTTAGCCTGGGTCAATCCTAAAAATCATGGGATAACACACAGTGATTTGGCCCAAAAATTTCCCGTTTGATCTATTTCGCCGGTTTGAACACCCAAATGACCTTGCCGACCTTGTCGGCCCATCCTCACCCATTCCTCATCTTGATGGAAGCAACCAATTGATTTATGGCCCGAATCATGACCAGGATAAGTCCCACCCCAAGAACCGTGGGCTAACACCCACCGATTTGGCCTGAAAATGGCCCGTTCGTTGTTTTGCCTATTTGACTACCCAAACGGACTGCCGACCTTATTGGCCCACCCTCACCCGCTCCTCAGCCTGCTTGGGGGACATCGATTGATTTTTAGTCTAAAACATACTCGAGCCTCAAGTCCAACCCGAGAACTATGGGGATACCTATTGATTTACCTTGAAAATATCTTGTTTGCGCCATTTCGTACATTTGACCACCCAAATGGCCCATCCAACCCTGTCATCCCACCCTCACCTGCTCCTCAGCTTGCTTGGGGGCTGTTAGTCAAATTTTATCTCAAAACACGCTCGATCCCCAAGCCTACCCCAAAAACTGTAGGTTAACTAACTCCCACCGATTTAGGGTGAAAATGGCCCGTTCGCACTATTTTTCCCGTTTGACCACCTAAATGGCCCAACCGACCTGGTTGGACAACCCTCACCAGCTACTCATCTTGCCAAGGGGAAGCCAATTGATTTCATCCAAAACATGCTCAGGCCTCAAGCCCACCCTGAGAATTGTGGGTTAACAACCCTCGATTTGGCCTGAAAATGGATCGTTTGAGCCATTTTGCCTGTTTGACCACCCAAATGGCCCCGCTGACCCACCCTCACCAGCTTTTCATCCTACCTAGGGCCATCGATTAATGGTTGGCCTAAAACTCGCCTGGTCCTCGAGCCCATCCTGAGAACTGTGGGCTAACACCGCATCGATTTGGTCCAAAAATGCCTTGTTCATCTCTTGTTAACATCATCCTTAGTGTAAACAATCATGGACCTGAATCCAACAATGCAATGGTTTCATGCCTTTGGACTGATTGATTTATTTGTTATGGTTTTTGCCCTGATTTTCTTACCAAATTTAAGTTTTTTTTTTTTCCTAGAAGGAAAATAAAAGTAATACCATAATTACTTTTACTTTTTCCTGTAAGGAAAAATATAAAACTTTTTCATATTTGGCAAACCTTTTTGAATGATTTTGGAACTCTATAAATATAACACCTCTTCTCATATCATAACACAATATCATCCGCAATGTAGTATTTAGGAGGAGATTTTTCCCAATAGATTTTATGTTTTTTCAATGTTAGTTTTACTATGTTTTTAGTATTATATTTTTCTTTTTCATTTGATTTATCATCTCTGTGGTTGGCAAACATTAAGCTTCCGCATCACGCCCTCTCAATTTTGAACCCATCACTATTTGACACCTAATAGCAGTAATTCTTTGCATCTTGCCTTTATTTTGTAATTTGAGACTGTATTCGCTACTCTCTAATTTAATTTTTCGTAATAATAACAATTAAGATTCTACTGTATCTATCTTGAATGATAAATCAAAATATAATGTACATACTTCGTTAGTATTTCCTTGAAAGGCTTCGTTGGTTCCCTTAAGACGAGCAATTTCTTGTTTTTGGTTCTCACTTTGTTATTTTAATGCTTCAATTTCTGTTTCCTTATCTTAAACTATCTAGTACAATTCTCTATTTCTATGATCAAAGTTTTTACCTTCCTATATTCTTCTTTTGTAAAATTATGCTCTCCCTTCTATTGCCACCTCATCTTGCCAATTGTCAATATTCCGTCTTGAGAAAGTTCTTATCATTGCTTCATAGTCTTCCCAGGGTTCAAGTGAAAGGTAAGCGCGGTATCTACAATTATCGAGGACAGATTTGTTTTCGTCCACCCTTGCAAGTGTCGTGCAACTCCCGTCAATGGTTGTTGATATTCATCTAGATCAAATAATGGTTCATTGATGGGATATCTCAATAAAATTAGTGGTCTAAAGCCCAATAAGATGTCTTACCTAATTTAAAGTTGTCTTATTTATTCTTGCACAATAGTTATTTTTGGCGTAAGATTTTTAAAAAACACATAACCTTAATATTAATATGACTATTAATAAAAATAAAAATTCTAGTTAATAAGATGTTAGCCATTTATTTGCAATAAATTAACTTGGATGTTGTTGTTAAAACTTTATTTATTAATATATTATAGGTATAGATTATAGATATAGATTATACATACATATATATATATATATATATATATATATATATATAT
>NW_025888505.1:0-14360 GCF_002878395.1 Capsicum annuum | reverse complement strand
GTGCAATATAGGTAATAGAAATAACCAGAAGCACACATGCCTTCGACTCTTCGTTGACATTAGAGTTGTCAATACGGGTTGGCTCAGCATATTTGGGCTAGCCCACACGGGCTTTGAGTTTGACTGACCAGGCCGAGCTGGCGCATCAAAATGATGGGCCAAAAATTACCAAGCCCACACCATACTTTGTGGGCTGCGGGCCTCACGGATCAGCCCCCTTTTTAATAAATAATATTTTATTATTTGATTTTAGAATGTTAATAAATGTAAATATTACCTGACAATATTACATAGTGTCAATATTTGTTAATCAAGTCTCCAACACCCCAAGAAATCTCCTAGTAGTGAAATTAAATAACTTTTGGCATGATATCCTTCGAATCAAATAAAAATACTAATAAGCAATCTAAATAATTGCATGTATTTGACTTACAGGCTAACCCAACCCACATTGCTCAAGCCCTACTGGTCACGGGCTTATCCGGACAGGGCTAAAAAGCCATGTTCTTAAATGGGCTGTAAAAATTGAAACCCAACTCCATCAAATTACAGGTCGGATCGGGCCAGCCCAACGGGAAGTGGCGGATCTACACTATAGTCCGGGAGTTCATCCGAATCCGCTTCGGCGGAAAATTATGTTATATATATATGGTTAAAATTATTTATATATATATATATATATTAGATGTTGAACCCCGTCAATTAGTTTTTATATTCACTTATGAACCCCTTAGTGAAAATCCACTCCGCCACTGCCAACGGGTCTGGCCCGACGACTCTAGTTGACATGTGTGCTTTTTGGAATTAAAAGTGTGTTAAAAGAGCACTTTTGTCATTTACGTATTAGATTATTAAAAAGAGAATTTTCAATAATTTTCTTAATTTAGAAATTACGTCAAAGTATAAATATGTAAGTATAAAATATGGGGATTGTTTATTATTGAGTAGGTTTCTTAGTTCTTGAATTCCTTCTCCTTCTATATTTCTATTAGGTTTTACACGTCATAATTTTTGGCCTAACATAAGTTGTTTAGTAATTTAGGTACACTTGGATTTTTTAGGAATCAAAATAAGGAATTTAGTTTCAAAAATCTATAAAAACAACCCCTATTTTGATTGTCTATGAATATCATCCCTCTATTTACTTCAAAATTTTCTAGGTACACTTGGATTTTTTAGGAATCAAAATAAGGAATTTGGTTTCAAAAATCTATAAATACAACCCCTATTTCGATTGTCTATGAATAGCATCCCTCTATTTACTTCAAAATTTTCTTTTTCTTCTTCATAAAAAAAATATATCAATATACAAATGGAAAGTCATGAAAAAATAGTTATGGATATCCTCAGTAGGCTACCCCTGAAGTCACTTCTTCGATTTAAGTGTATGTCAAAATTTAGAATAAATTGATCTCTGAACCTTACTTTAAGAGAATGCATCTCATTTAGTTTCGTGTTTATCATACAAAAGTTACTTTTCTATTTTTTGTTATATCCAAGCCATTCACTTTTATAGGTTAGTAGTTTAGTGTACGTGCTTTGCACGTGTATTTCGCGTTGATTAATTGGACTATTATAAAAAGAATAAAATCAAATTTGTGCATGCATTATTCTTTATTTTCTTTGATCTTTCATCAATAATTTAGAGATATACTTTAAATGACATTAAATTGTCTTTTCATACAAACTCTCTAATTTTTCATAATAAGATAGCACAAATTCATCATATCTGAATTTCCACGAATACGTCATAAATTATTCTTAAGTTCTAACACAATAAAACAGAGTCTTGATATTATTTCTACGGTAATGAAAAATCTGAGATTGATATCCTAAGATAGTTGAGAAAAATACTTTAAGCAATCACGCAAAGATGAAATATCAAATAGGTTCAAGACTTGTAACCATTTTGCAACATGAAAACTCATAACTCCTTGAAAGATAGAGCAAATGGTACCTATGGAAAAATAGATACACAACAATGTAGTTATTCACCAACAGAAAATCAATTTGAATAGTGCGAAAAATAGCCCAAGTACGTATTGGCAATTGAACTATGAACAATCTATTTCAGGTCTCAACCAAATAGTGGAGTGCGTAGTCATAACGAAGTACTACACAAAGTAATCTAGTTTAGTGTACGCACTTGTGTAGTTATCTCTTGTACCATCCATAAATATAAATAGGAAAAAGAAACACAATTAATTCTAAATATAGAATAAAAAAGATTATGTTTTTTGATCTCTTTACCCGATAAATCAAATCCTAATTATAACTCTATCTAACTTAAAGTTAGTTTCTCTGTCCTTAATTAGAAACTTTACGTTAACACAATACCATCAAGAAGATGCAAAATTACAAAAGATATTGTATCCAAAGATAAAAAGCTCCATAGAAAAAACAATACGATAATAGAATTATCATAACAATACAATTAAAACCTAACCATAAAAATTTCTTAAAGCCCCGACCGATCATTCAGCTACCATCTTTATTATGCAAAAAAAGTAGCTGATAGCAAAAGAACCAAAACTATAAGAAATCAATACGATAATCGAGATACCAAAACAATATAATTAAACATAACCTTTACGCAAAAAAAAATTCTTAAAAAAATATTTATCTAACACCTGTATATTAAGCAAAAAAATCAGTAAGACATGCAAACAAAATCATAGCGTGACTGAAATAGATGTTGTTGCACATCCAGCTACCATTTCCTTATAATTAACCTATGTAAACTATAAGATGATTATTCAAAAAGAATAAAATCTAGAAAAAGAAAACTATTGAATTATGTGGGCATATACATACTCCATGCTATCAAACCTTTAACACTTTGTTGGATGCTACACATCAAAATCATGGTCTTACTCACGAAGCATCGCTTAAGAATAACAACATTAAACTTGCTTCCGTTCTTTCTCACCAAAAAATAGGTATTTAGGATTCCTTAGTTTTTATAATTGATATTTTGTTTTTTCTTCTTTTCATATATTTTAGGAGTTTTTTTTTTTTTTACATATACAAGGAAAGGAAAATCTACCATATAATCAATATTCAATATTATAAATATAATAGTTTATTAATTGAAGGAAATAAGTAAAAGGACAATTTTTCTATGGCGGAATCTTTTAATTAGGGGCAAAAAGTTCAAAACACGTAATAGTCTTCACATTTTTAATATATTGTAGATAAGGTAAAATTCTAATTGATTTAGAAGTCTCCCACCTCAATTTTCATTCTGAAAAATTAAAAAAATTGTCAAATCTAAATCTATAATCTATAATATATTAAAAGTGTGAAGTCCCTAAAAAAAGTAGTTTGAACTTTTTGCCCTTCATTAAAAGACTTCTCGTTAAACAAAATCGTCTTTTCGCCTTTTCCTTAATGATTATTTAATTTTTTTTATAGTATTGACTCCTAAAATATAATGGGTTAGGAAGAATTTCGATCAATAATTAAAAACTCCTAAAATTACCAATTTAAATTTGACTAGTTTTGACAAAGTATAACCAACAATAGAAGTACGTTAGTTATTTTTGACAAAGAAGATTTTTGATTAGTTTAGAACTAAAATTTACTTATTTGAATTTGTCTATTTTTGGCAAAGTATAAATAATAATAGGACTAGCTGTACCTGAATTAATTTTGGCAAATTACACCGTATAACTATATAAGGAGTCCTTGCTTTTTTTATTTTTATTTTTTCATAGTCCTAGCTAACGTGAATTATTTGTGGCAAAATACACATTATAAGGAGAACAAGATTTTCAATTTTTATTAATTTTTTTTTAAAGTAGGAGTCCTGGCTTAAAACTACATTCTATTTCCATATTACCCTAGAAGTCTTTTTTTGTCATAAATCTATAGATTTTGTGTACATTTTTACTTCCTACGAGTGCTTATCATATGTATTTTTGTGTGAATTTAGTGGGGCTGTTTTGAGTTTATTGAGGTTTAAAGCTGATTGATGTGTTTTCATTAGTTACAGGTTGAAGGAGGAGAAAATGTCTCACAGGAAGTTCGAGCAATAGGGTTGTACAAAAATCAAACTAACCGATAAATCGAACTGATAAAAACGTTATTGGATTATTGGGTTAACAATTTCTTAATGATTTTATAAAAAAAATTATTGGGTATTGGTCCGGTTCAATTTTTTCTTATTGGTTTATTGGGTAAACCGCTAACCCGATAAGAATATATATATATATATATATATATATATATATATGTATATATATATATATATATATATATGTATATTCGATATTTATCTTAATTTCTCTTTAATCTCTACAAATTAACAAACCTATTATTTCAATTATACAAATTCTTAATTTCTCCTAACAACATTTAGTTCAAACTTGAAGACTTGTAAATTAAAACACATTATGTAGGATTTTTGTTTGTAACTAAGATTCGATTATTTTTCACATTAGTCACTACTATTTCTATTTTATGAGTATTTTCTTATCGGTTAAACTGAAAACCGAACCATTAAGGACTAAAAACCGATAAACTGAAAATCGATAAAAAATATCTTATTGGTTTAGTTATTAGTTTAACATATTTAAAAATCGAAAACCGATAAACCAAACTAGTAATATGTAAAACCGAACCGAACCGACCAATGCACACCCCTATCGAGCATCCAAGACACGATTTTTTGAGATTTCTCCCCAGGAAGCCACACAGTGGAAAGGGTATGACTTCTTTTTCATATTACAAAAGGTTTTTCAAAAATTAAAAGAAAAAAAATCTGAATCTGATGTCTATTTTGGCACTGACAAATGATTACTGATTGTTAAGCTTTAGTTTATGTTTAGTGATGATGTAAATATTGCAATACATTGATAAATTGATCACCGATTGTTAAGACTTTTTGTTAAAAATATTCTGAATCTAATGTTTATTCTAGCACTGACAAATTGACTAATGATTATTAAGCTCCAATTATGTCTAATGGTGATGTAAATACTGCAATCCTCAGATTATTGCGTGTTTAATATTACTAGCTCGGACAATTTTTTCCTCATCGATAAAAACATGTCATCTATTTTCAATTTGGTGATTAGTTATCCTTGATTAATATAATGAATTTTTGCAACCATATGCTAAGATAGCTCTTAAAGCAATTTCCTCATTAAAATCATTACGCATTTTCGGTCATATTGAACTGTTGAAAATATTTTTTTTTATGGAAAATAGAGATTCATTCTTGTTGTATTAAAGAGCATCCATAGTTCATAACTATGAATATGAACAAGTTGTTTTGAACCATCACCAAAAACCGTTGCTCTATCCCATGATCCCATCCCTTGTTATTTGGTGAACTGCTGGCATTCGTAATTCCTATATCTGTGGTCAACCCACTGAAATTTACACACAAATAAGTAAAACCTACAATATTATGTTAGAGATGTTCATTTCAATCTTAGCTTTCTCATACTATTGCAGTGAAGGCATTCCCAAAGGATGACCAAAGCAAGCCTTGCAAGCTCACTGCCTTCCTTGGGTACAGGGCTGGAATGACTCACATCGTGAGAGGAGTTGAAAAACCTCAATGGAATGCTTACGATGTTAGAGGTGCTTGACAACTCATTAGTGCTATCAAAAGGTGTCAAATAGATGATGATTACCTTCAATGAGAATTGAGGGACCTCGAAGATCTAGAGGTGCGCCCAACCTGCTCCACACCTACTTGAGGAGTGCTTAAACAGATGCCAAAGCAGGCTGCCATACTTTCTTGTTGCAATTGGAATACACCCTTTGTTTACTTTCAATTTCATTCTTTGGGATTCTAATGTTCGTTGAATTCCCAAAAGCTATAAATATTCACTTCTATTTATTTATTTAATTATTTTTTGATTACATTTTATTTACTAATACAGTTTATTTCGATGTTTACATGTACGTACTTTATTTTTTAAAAAAATGTGTCAAACTTCTCATTTAAATGAGTACACAGAATTCATGTGCAACATATATTTTGATTACTTCGAGGCTTGAGGCCTAGACATACAAAAATTAACTTCTACATAGAAAGACTAAATATTACAGTAATATTTATAGCTATAACCTATATCTATAATATATACTTCCTCAGTTTAAAAAAGAATGACCTACTTTGACTTGACACAAAGTTAAAAAAAATAAAGAAGATTTTTTATCTTGTGGCCTTAAATTAAAGTTGTGTCAAATGTACCAAAATACCCTTTAATCTTGTGGTCCTAAACATGCCATGTGGAAAGTTAAAAGTAAAATATTGCCAAAAAGGGAAAGAGGTCATTCTTTTTTAAACGAATTAAAAAGGAAAGTAGGTCATTATATATATATATATATATATATATATATATATATATATATATATATAAAAGGGACGACCCGTTCATACCTACTCCGTAGGTGTCGGGGAGGGGGGGAACACTCCGGGCCTGACCTACGCGTCCTCACCCCAGCTTCGCTGAAGGGACGTTTTGAACCCCCGACCCTGGCACACCACGGTAAGCAAGCTTACCACTGAGCCAAGGCCATATATATATATATATATTAAAAGTGTGAAGCTCCTTAGAAAAGTTATTTGAATTTTTTGCCCTTCATTAAAATATTCCCCAATAGACAAAATAGTCTTTTCACTATTTTTTAAAAATAATTACTATTAAATTATTATTCAAATATTTAGAATATAAAAGAAAAAAAAAGAAATAAGGAAGAATCTCATACCAAAAAGGAGTTAAATGCAATGTTAAAATTTTTCGTTAGCAAAAACACTATTTATGGAAAGGAAAAAAGTTAAAGAACCAAAATTTATATATATAAAAAAGGGATGAATTACACAAATCGCATACTTTAGAGACTACATTACCGAATATCTCTTACTTTTTTTAAAATTTACATAAAATCTCATTTTTGAACTTTACTCTTGATATATATCAAGAAAACCCCACATCCTATTTTTACTCCATCATTAACTCATTCAAAATTTCTTCCCTAAAATATCCCCCTAATTATCAGCAATTAAATCATCTTCCTTCCTGATTTTTTCTGTTCCATTAATGCTTAAATCATCTTCCTTCCTGACTTTTTCTCCTCCATTAGTGCATGGAACTTTTTTTTTCCTATCCTAAATCTCTTCCATTTATTTTAAAAAAAAATCTATTGATACATATATAAATTTACTTAGTTATTCATACATGTTTATTTTTTGTAATGGTGATTCATATGAATGATAAATATGATATCATTATATGGGTATTATGGTGATTCATACGATAGATACATTTTGTATGATTTTAACCGGTGATACATATGATACTAATGAGTGATACATATTGTATTATGGTGATTCATATGGTAGATACAATTATTTATTTCAATTATTGGGTGATTCATATGATATTAATGGGTGATGTATATGGTATTATGGTGATTCATATGGTAAATACAATTATTTATTTCTATTATTGGATGATTTATATATATGGTATTTTGGTGATTCATATGGTAGATACAATTATTTATTTCAATTATTTGGTGATTCATATATATATGATATTATGGTGATTCATATGGTAGATACAATTATTTATTTCAATTATTGGGGGATTCATGTGATATTAATGGGTGATTCATATGTTATTAATGAAAGGTAATGGTGTAGTTAGTGTAGGAAATAAAAGTAATAATATTTTTTAAAAAAAAAAAAGATTAAAAGCAGAATTGAAATATAATTAAAATTAAATCTAAAAAAGCAGACTAAAATTAAAAACGAAATTAAAGACGAAAAAAAGAGAAAAAAGACCAAAAAAAAAACCATATCTTTCATAATTAAAGACGAAAAAAGAGAAACATAATTAAAGCACCTAAATTAAATCTAAAAGGGAAGAAAAATTAGATATCTTTCCTTAAATAAAAGAATACAATGAATAAAAGAGAATTTATTATTTCCTTAAATAAATATCTTGTAACTTTCAAATGTATCACTTTTTATATGTATCACCTTATAACATATGTATCACATTTTAAAAAATCGGGATAAAATATAATTAACAAAATAATCGAAATTTTATGTAATATCACTTAAAGATTTAGGGATTTATGTAAGTTACCCTATAAAAAAATGTATGAAATGTTTTTAAAGAAAAACCTATTTATGGAAAGGAAACCAATTTTATATATATATATATATATATATATATATATATATATATATATATATATTAAAAAAATGTATGGCATGTTTTTAAGGAAAAACATGTTCTTTGTTTTATTTCTTTTTTGGATCTATACTACATGTTAGATTTTGATTTTGGTTTTATTTTTTTGATATCATCCTATGATGTTCTATGTGGAGTTTTGTTTCGTCGTTTTGAGAATTTTACTTTATGTATTTCACTATTTATCTTTTGCTTTTGTGACAGATTTTGTAAAAAAACTAGGATGTTAGCTCTTGATAGATGACTTGCAAATGTCTTTCATCACAATTTTCAGGTTGTCATCTTCTATCTTAACATAATCTTTTTTGTTATTTTTAATTTATTAAAAGTTGTTGTAAACTAAAAACTCTTGCTTTATATTTCAAAAGAAATTGAGTTAATCAAAGACTACTTTCAACTCATTATCAAGCAAATTAGGTTCAAGCAGAAACAAATTCGTAGAATATTTTGCTTATTTATAGAACTCAATGACTATATATGTTTTGTAAGTGTACAACAAGTTTATTTTCACGATTTGTACTATTTACAATAAGTTTTGTGCTTCTCTTTTTGCTTTTTGTTTTTAGGTTAACTTATTTTTCATGTGGTGTTGCTTTGTTACAAGTTTCAACTTTTTTTCGACTTCGAGTTGCGTAAAGTCACCACGTTAAGATGTTATTTTAATTATGAAGGAATTCTCATAACATCAAAAAGATCAACTTGTTTATGCAACAAGATGATTTGTACAAACTCTTAGAACTTAACCTCAATCGGTTCACCTGAGGTTGGATTTTTGAAGTTAAAGACATATTATTGTGCGAAAAGAACAAAGGTAATCCAGAACTTATTAATAGAGGAGGCCCGTTACTATCTGTTATCTTTGTTACTATCTGCTATTTCTTGTACTTCTGTTACTTCATTTTTGGGACTGCTTTGGACCAAGAGAATTGAAATACAAAAAGTAAAATATTACAACTATGAAGAAGATAAAAATTAGGAATTAAGGAATGCAAGTCCCTAACCCTCTATAGTTGTAATTGTTGCATTATCTTTTTTTTTTTATTAAAATTGAAATAGTCAAAATTTAATCGTATATCTATTTTGACGTAATGTTTGAATTACAAAAAGTAATCAAAGTATATAAAAGAAATTTACTAAATTATTTAAAGTCAAGCATGTGTGAATTTTGCTGGATTTGAGATACATTATTTTTCATTATCCTATATGATATATCATTTAAATAGACATAATATTTATTTTAACATCAATACTATTTTTAAATATTTTTATTCGTTTTTGATATAATTTTATTGATTGATGTGAGATACACGTACAACACACGTATTCTAAACTAGTATATAAATACACCCAAACAAAGAAAGTAAAACTTAATTAAAGAATCCTAATTAACAAAGAAATACTCCTAATGAATTCTATAGAATTCTAAATTTTCAATTTTATAATCTTACTCATGTTCGATAGTAATACTACTAAATAAAGTAAATTTCATAGAATTCTAAACCTAATTAAATTTCATAGAATTCTAAACCTAATTAAGGAAAATTCGATAATAGATGCACGATAGTTATTTTTTCAACAAAAAGTGATTATATGTAATTTTAATTAAACAATAAATAATAATTTTGGACTTTATTTATCATGCATAATTTTTTATTAAATATTAATTTTGGGACTTACTTATTTTTTATTTTCTATAGATAGTTTTTTCCTAAAAAATTGCGCAAATTCCCAATCAAAAACATCATACATTATATTTAATTTCTTTTAGGTACGAAATTTTTCCTTATTTTTTTTCTTTAGACTAAATATTGAATAATAATTTAATGATAATTATTTGAATAAAAAAAACTTATATGGTAAAAAGTGTATGCAAAAAATTACCCTGGACTATACCCAAAAAGGGGGTCCTATTATCCCTGAACTAATTAAAAGTGTAATTTTGACACTCTTAGTGCCTATGTGGCACATACGTGGCACAACACACTGAAGTGTCCACGTAGGCACACGTGTGTGCCACGTATGTGCCACGTAGGCACTAAGGGTGTCAAAATTACACTTTTAATTAGTTAAGGGGTAATAGGACCCCCTTTAAGTTGAGGTGTGTCATAATTTTTTTTGGGTATAGTTAGGGGGTAATTGGGTATTTTCTCAAAAGAAAAAAGAAAAGAAAACCATTGATCGAAACTCCCTACATTTAAGCATATAAATTAGTTATATTTTGGTAGTTACAATAATAACCTTCCCTAAAAATAAGAATTTAAGTTAGAAAAAAACCAAAGGTATTGTAAATAATATTAGATTCTGGACTGAATCCCTTAATAAGGTGAGAATTAATTAGCGAATGAAAGATTCTTGGGGAAAATGTTTGTTTACTATAAATAATTAAATATGATGATCATGTACTATTTTTTAAAAATTATTGTCATTTAATAAATTTACAATTTACTTTTTAAATAATTTGTATAAAAGGAAATTAGCAAAGTATGAAAGTTTTGAAGTATTGTATTCTTTTTCTCCTTTTCTAACATAATTTAGTTTGATATTAGGAATAGAAATAGAGTCCTAATTAAATACTACCTCAGAATTTTGATGTCTATATAAGGTCAATTTCTAATTCTTTGTACTTAACGTTTTTATCTGATGTTTTTTTATTTTTATTTTTCCGTGACTGGTTTTGTACTTTTTCCAAATTTCTTTTGGAGAGCTAGGAGAAGATTAAGATGAATAATCTGATGTTAGATTCATTATTGAAAATTTATTAAAATTATTTTTTTATATAATTTTTCATGCTCGAAATATCGATGGGACTCCTACATCAATAGTTGAACAAACTTTATGATGGAATTTGAAGTGTTCTGACTATTTTCATTTTTATGTAGTTTTGGATGCTCAAATCTACTTTTAAGTCAATTGTTAAAGGTTTGTGTCCAACTTATCACTCAAATTCATTGTTATTGTAAAGTGAATATATTATTGATCGCAATTATAATATTTAATTTTTAATTGTAAGTCAATTTTTTAGTTTTTTTTTTCTTTTAAAAATCGATAATATATTTTTTATCATAAATTAACTCCCCTTTTATAAATAGTATTTAATGTCTCTTAAAAATAGAGAGTTAGATAACCATGACAAGAATAAATTATGTTATAAATGTATATTTTTATTTATTATTATATTTATTTATTTAAAAAAATTTATACTTTTTGTAACTATTTTATTAAAAGAATATTTTTTTTCCTCAAACACATTTCATTTTAATTATATTTCTTCTTTTTAATTCATCTTCATAAACATACCTTAATTTGGGGAATTATTTGAATATCAACTTTGATATATATCAAACAATTTTATCTTTGAGGATTCAATTTCCTTTTATTTATCAATTTTTTTTTGCTTGAATGCCATTATTTATTCTTATTATACTTTTTTTTAATCCAAAATTGACTTTATTTTCTTCTGTCAGAAAGCAAAAATCAATATCAACCATGACTAATGTGGATTATTTTTTACTGCAATAAGAAGTTATTTAACAATAAATAATTATCAATTAATTTATTTTCAATACGTATAATAACAATTTTTCATCGAATATCCATTACATATTCTAAAAATGTTATGTAACATACAACATAAGTTTTTGTAAAAATTGTTACATTCATAAAACACATTCCATACATATGCATATGACATATGCAAAACTTCAATGATACTAATTTTAATATTAATTTAATACATTGAGAACTTAAAAAAGAAATTACTTAAGTATGAAATGAGTATATAAACCGATTTCAGCATAATTTAATAAACAATTCATGAATATTATATTGTGTACTATACTTTTTTCATACACTAAAACTTATAAGAATACACCATTTGTTAAAAATCATCTAAAATATGATTTTGTTATATATAAATTGATTTCAACTTGATCATTTAAAATAATACATGAATATTAGATTGTATTGTATAATACGTGAATATTGCATTGTTTCAACTTAACCGTTTAAAATAATACATGAATATTGTATTGTGTTTTATATTGTTTTCATATACTAAAAATTATAAGAATACATCTAAAATATAATTTTGTTATATATAAATTGATTTCAACTTAATCGTCCAAAATAATACAAGAATACTAGATTACATATATCACAAATTAAAAATAAATTATTCACATATAATATTTATTGATATCAATTTTCATAGAGTAATTGTACTATTAATATTTTTACAAATTCAAAAACCATGAATTAAAATTTATTAAAAGAAGAATAAGACAATTAGTGCGAAACAATTTAAAAGAAAATTGGGGTGAAGAAAAAATATTCTATGTTTGATAATGAAGAATTGAAAAAAAAAAGTATGAATGTTATGAAGAAAGAGAAAATGATATAGTTAAAAAGAGAGAAAACTGTTTGAGAGAGAATAAAGGGAAGTTTGATATCCTAATAATAACTTATATTCCTTTTTATTGATATGAAATCTCTTTTCCTTATATAAAATTTATCTTTTATTTTTAAAAATAAAATGAAAAATATTTTTTTTCTTTTTTATATCGATTTTGTTATAACTTGTAAATTTAAAAGTTTTACTATATCTTGAAATAAACAATCTAAGGATATGTATTTGCATTTTTTTCCTTTTTTATTTATTTTATTTTTGATATTAAATATATTTTTAATGTAAAAAATTTATTATATTTAAATAATAAATAATTTATTAAATTATTTCTCTATTTATTATTTCTTAAAGTATTTGTCAAATAAAAAATGAACAAGCAATTATGAACCGGAGAAAAAATATTTAATATAATAAACCAAGTGGAACAGTAAGTTCATTAACAAGTTCATCTCTCAAAAATTTTACCCTATGGTATTACTTTATTTGTTAAGTGTGTTCATGCTATGCTATTCAATCATATCAATAAATTTATTGGGTGAGTTTTTACGTGTTTTAATGAGTTAACTAGGTATTTTTTTTTTCCAGTTAATTTTGACAATGGATGATTTTATGAGACAAAAAGTGATTTTTGTGTGATAATATTTAAAGTTGGATGAGTTTATAAAATAGAAAAAGTGATTTTTTTTTTTTGGAGAAAATACATAATTACCCCTTGACCTTGTCCGAATTTTGTAAAATGACACCTAAACTTTAACGTCGACTTATCACCCAACAATTCTTTTTTATTTTATTGCAAACACACCATTTTGACCCTCTGCGTATATACATGTTTTTTTATTTCGTTGCGAACACATTATTTTGACCCTCTGCGTATATACATATTTTTTATTTCATTGCAAACACATTATTTTGACCCTCTGCGTATATACACGCTCCACAAGCACGTGAAAGAGCCCAAATTTGACTTTTCGGACTAATTAAAAACTACCACGTATAAAATAATTGATATATAATTTATATTCTTTTTTTAAAATTAATATTTGTTTTTTAAAATTATTTCATACCGCCCTCTCTCCTCCCCCTCCCCCCCGCCCAACCCTTTCTTCTTCAACACCATTAAAGCTTCATTGAATTTTTTTTTTTAAATATCGTTAAAACTCCATTAAAACTCATTTAGCAATCTTTAAAACTCAATTCAATCATTTAACTATTCTTAAAACCTAATTCAATCATAAAACTATTTTTTGAATTGATTTGAACAACAACAAAAAAAATGGATGGGGAGAGTGTTGGACGCGGGGGAGAGGGAGATGCTGGACACGGGGAGGGGGTGCTGGATTGGGGGGGGGAGGGGGTGTTAAATTAAATAAAAAGTAAAATTTTATTAAAAAATAAAAAAATATAAAATTAAACGTATTTAACACGTGGCAGCACCTGATTGGTGCATGTGTTCACTCTCTTTGCTGTGAATGAGATTCAGCAAAAAATGGTGTGTTTGCAACGAAATAAAGAAAATCGTGAGATAATAGGTTGAAGTTAAGATTTAGGTATCTTTTTACAAAATTTGGATAAGATCAGAGAGTAATTATTATTATTTTTTTTTTTTGTAAAAAACTATAAAAGTGAATCTATATATATTATAAAGCAGAGAACGAAGTACTAGAAGAAGCCACGTGGCAAGCTATGATTAAGCCACGTGGCAATTCTTAGGACAAAACTATTAAGTTTGTAATAAA
>NW_025888504.1:0-1117 GCF_002878395.1 Capsicum annuum | reverse complement strand
AACAGCGCCTCTACTTTGGTTACTCCTCTATCACAGCTTTCTTGCCTTACTGGTTTCACTTTTAGGATAACATAATTCTTATGGATTTTTCTCCTTTTCCACTTTGCTAATAAACTTCTTAACATGTTATTTTTCGAATAATTCTATTATAAAGCAACTAACATGAACTTATTTTATCATATCAGGATTGTTAGGAATTTATTAATTTAGCTATTCATAATAGTAAATGAATATACCTGTTCTGGTAGTTTTGATAATTCTAAGCTTTGTTCCTCCATAGATTTTTTCATTAAAATATACCTATTTTTTAATAAATAAGCAAAATTTTTGTTGTGGACAAGAGATTTTTTGCTTCAATGTATGAAGGCTTGCCTTCATCTGAGCAAGTGCTCGTTTATTTATATGAAAATGCGTACACTATTTTCCTTTACATCTGTCAGCTACTTTACAAAAGTAAGAAAAATGTTTCTGCAAAGTCCTAAAGCTAATGTCTAATCTAATAATGGTACTATTTGTCAAAAATCTAATAATGGCACTACTTGCCAAAAATCTAATAATGACACTGCTTGCCATAAAAGACTAAGAAAAGTCAAAAAGCCTAAGGCTAGTTATATGATATTTACGTAAAGCTATCTAGCTATTTTAAATCTTCCATATTTCCTTTTCTCCTTGAATTACTTTCTTTGTCTTCTTTCTTTATCTGTAGTTATCTTCTTTTTATTGCTTTGTATCTCCATTATTGCGTCATATCTTGCATCTTTCAACTATCGCTTTTATCTTCTTCTATTCCAGTTGAACTTCTGGGACAATATTATCTTCTCCATTACATTTTGAACATTGATGGTCTGGATATTTATGTCCAATAAACTTGCAATATCTGGTTAATAATTCTTTCGAAATAAATTTTTCTCTAATGGCTCTAGCGATAGGTTTTTTCTCTGGATTGAGTAAAGTCAAGATCCATTGCCTAACGTCTTCCATATCTGCTTCTCGTGGTTCCTTTGAATTTGAGTATACTATTACATTACCTCTTGAATAATAACTCCATATGTAATTTTTGTTGCGATAAGTGTTTGCTAACTCTTGAAGAATTGTGGATAGTCCGATAATTCTCTTA
>NW_025888503.1:0-7456 GCF_002878395.1 Capsicum annuum | reverse complement strand
ATTAAATTCCTATTTGTATCTTTCTCTTCATTTTGTTCTTCTTCTGTTGTTGTCATGCTACTAAATTCGTCTTTTATAGCTATTTCATATTTTTTTAATAATTCTATAGGTTTTAATTTAGTTGTAGTTGTTGATAATGTTCCTTCTGTAGGTTTGTCAGTTCTTAATACTCTTTTACTATTTTCAATTAGATTTTAAAACTATAATTTCACAGTTCCTATTAGTGTTCTTTCTATATATTCTGGTGCATCTATTACATTTATATTATTATCTAATAATTGTTTTGTCATATATACTATCCATAATTGTATTGTTTTTTCCGTATCTATTACACAATCTAAGTCTAAAAAGTTATAATTTTTATTAACTATTTGTTTTGGTGTCCATTTGTCATATTCATTCTTTAGATTATATCTTTTAAACCTATTCTTATAATATGTAGGTTTTCTTATTTCTGATGTTCTATGTATTATATTTTCATCTTCTTTTTTATCAAGAGTGTTTGTTTCCGTGTTTATATTTTCTAAGTTTTCTTCATTAATTGCTTCTTGTTTTTCATTGATTCCTAAATTTTTTGTATTTGTTAAGATTTCTGTATATGTTTCACTATCTTTCGAATCATAATTATCTGTTTCTTCAACATCTATTGTATTAATTTCTAATTCCTTGGTTACTATTTCTTTATTGTCTATTTCTAATTTTTCTTTAAATTGATTTATCTCATATAATAATTTTTGTTCTTTATCTTTTTCTTCTTTTTCTTTCTGTCTTTTTTCATACAGATCTTTTAGCATTTGTAGTTTTTTTTTCTAATTCAGCAATCCTACTATTTTTAGTTTCTTCTATTTTTCGTATTTCTTCTGTAGTTTGTTGTTTTATTTTTTCTATTTCCCTTTTTCTATCAATTTCTTCGTTTTCTTTTTCTATTCTCACCATAACTGTCAATTTATCTTCTAATTTTAATTCTTCCTTTTCTAAAATTAAATATAAATGTTCACCTATTTTCTTATACCTTCTACCTAAATTAGAAAACACTATTTTTATTTTTAATCCTTCGTGATTTTCATATGTTTTTTCATCTATTATAAATTCTTCTTTATTCATTTTATTTATTTGTTAATAGATCATGTTGGTATGTATATTCTAGACTATCTATTGTTGATTCTAAATTTGATATTTCTTCTTTTTGTGCATTTATTGAGTTTTTACTAACTCCGACAATTATGTTATATTGTAGTCTTTCTATCCTTATTTTTAATTATTTTCGTTTTTCAGATATTATTTGCTTTAATTTTTTATATTTTTGTATGTTATTCATTTAAATAATAAAGAAACTTAAGCATGTATATATTTTTCGAAGTTGAATGCCGACAGATACATACAGGTCTGTTTTTACACGTACAAAAAGATATGATATTACATGATTTTTAAAGTAGGGAGTTCTGCATTTAATTTGCTTGTTTGTTCCGATTACCGTTTATATTCCATCTAGAAATTTATGAAGACATAGGGTACGATTATTTATAAAATGTTCAATGAATATTTTTATATTTAGATACAGAGAAAGAATTCCTTATCATAAATAAACGTACTTGCAATGTTCTTTGATATTTTCTCTTTAGTAAAGCCATGCAGCCAACGAAGAGCATCACGAAACGAAGGTCACCAAAAAGTGCTCAAAAATTGTTGTTACTGTAAAATTGATCAATCAAGTTGGAGGAAGTTCCTCTGTCAGGCCTAATACTGTTGAAATTCACTTGTAGGGTTGCGATCCAGTAAAGCTATCTAATGAGAGGAAGGGAGGGCCAAAAGAAAGACGCCAGAGACATGAAAAGTCATGTGAAGAGGAAACCATCATCAAGAATGAAAACATTGAGGCAATTTCAGTTGAAAATTCCATGGAGAGAGATCTCAGGCTCCCGTAAGAAAAGGTGAAAAAGTACAAAGGAGTTAGACAAAGAAAGTGAAGCAAGTGGGTGGCAAAGGTTCAAGAGCCAAGAACGAATGATCAAGTTTGGATAGGAACATCAACACTACTAATGAAGCTGCTTTGGCTTATGACAAGACGGTCATTAAAATGAAAGGCGTTGATGCTGTGAAAAAAAATCCTCAAACCACCACCAAGAGACCCACAAACAAAGAAAATCAACTTCATGAATCCACCGTCTTAATCCACAGATGATGTTAGATTTAAGAAATGATTTGTTATTTTGTTGTAGATCTTCTATATTATGTTAATTAAATCTAGCTAACTCCCAACTTAGTGGAATGTTTTTTCTTTCTATATTGGCTGGATTGTACCCTTTTCTCTGTTGTAAGGATCTGAAAGTCCATAACATTGTTTGTTTTTGTCTTAGTTTTTCTTTTTAGCTAAAAGCAATAATACTTAATTTGCACACCAAAACTCAACTAGATCGAAACAAATCAACTAGCATTTTTATCTCGAATGAGAACTAATAGTAGTTTTAGTCTCCTAGGTTCTTATCCATATTAGTGTCGAGTAGGTGATCACATTATATTCTTAAATACAAGTCATTAATTTTTATTTTCTTTTCCATAATTGAAAAAAATGTTAGGAAGATCCAAACTGTTAGACAAAATAAACATGGGCCAACTTAGAATAGTGGGTCCCTTTATTTCAGCTTAGAAGAGAAGCTTCTTTTTTTTTTTTTTTTTTAGTATTTTAGTTTCATTGTTTATCTTAGAAGAGAAGATTGTTTTTATCTTTTAGCTTGTATAAATAAAGGTGATTGACAAGGAATATAGAAGAGAAGAAAATTCTCAAATATTGTCTCTTATTTTAACATGGTATCAGAGAGTAAGGTAGTTTCATAGAAATCATCTTCTCGATCATCAATTTTCTCCATCTGATCTTTCTCTAAAATGGTTGATGGAGTCACTGCTTCTTCAACATCTTCTGGTTCTACTGCCAGAACTCCACCATCTATGGATCACACTGATGTTTGTTATCTTCACTCTTCATATTCATGCACACTCTATTTGATGAAAAAGGTTATCAAGGATGGAAGAGATCAGTACTTATAGCACTGTCAGCCAAGAATAAGCTTGGTTTTATCACTAGTGTTGATGCTTCACCAGATGCCCATATGCCCAGTCTCCAGATCTGCAATCTTGGAGCAGATACAATGACATGGTAATGTCTTGGCTCCTTAACTCTCTTTCCAAAGATATTGTTGATAGTATGATATACTCTAGGATTGCTAAAGATTTATAGATGAGTCTAGAGCATAGATTTGGACAATCTAATGGAGTTAAACTGTTTCACCTGCTAAAAGAACTAAATAGGTTAGTTCAAAGAAATAATGATATTGTAAGATATTTCACTAAACTCAACAGACTCTGGGATGAGCTGAAATCTCTCATGTCTGATAAATGCACCTGTGAAGGTAAATTGAAACTGGAAAAGTCTCTTGAAGATGAGAAACTTATACAATTTTTTATGGGTCTAAATGATGTGTATGCTCAGGCAAGAGGAAACATCTTAATGATGGATCCTTTGCCCAACATACATGTTGCTTACTCACTGATTTTACAAGATGAAAGTCAGAGAGAAACCTATATCAGTGGTTTGATCCCAATTGATTCTTTTTCTTTGATGGTAAGCAACGTGAGTCAAAACAAATTTGGCAAGAACGTATAGAAAACCCCTGGTTCTATGCCTAATTTTGGAACTAGATCATTCAGTTATCTAAGATTGATCAATCATCAACAGTTACCCAAATACACAGGAACAAACCAACCACAACATAAGCTTAGGGTTAAGAAGAAGTATAATCCTAATGTATCTTGTGATTTTTGTGGTAAGACTGGGCATGTAGATGATGATTGTTTCAGGTTACATGGTTTTCCAAAAGATTTTCAGTTCACAAACAATAGAAGTGGACACGTTCAGATCAGAGGAAATGCAGTTATGTCAGGAAAAAAAGGTGACGATGGGCATATGATTGACATGAATTTAGTCAATCAACACATCACCAAAGAACAATTCAAGCATTTCATTCAAATGGCAAAACAAAAATCAACAGAAGAATCATCTGGGATAAATACTGATGCAGTTGCTAGTACTGTGCTTAAATATATTGGAACTTGTCTTTCAGTTTTTAATTCTAGAACATGGATAATAGACTCTGATGCTTTTGAGCATATGTGTTACAACTCTAGTTCTTTTCTTTCCATGAAGGCTCTAAAAATTCATGTTAACATTAACTTACCCAACACTTAGTCCACCCTTGTGACTTACACAGGAAGTGTTCTAATTCCTAATAACCTCACATTGCATAATGTTCTTTATGTTCCAAGTTTTAAATATAATCTACTCTCAATTTATAAATTTAATCTCTGATACAGTTATATGCTATCCTTTACTTCTAATAGTTGTGTCTTACAGGACTCTTAAATGAATAGGACTCAAGCTTTTGGTAAAGTAAAGGAAGGTCTATACTTTCTTCAAATCATTCCTAAGGAGTCTAGTAGGAACCAAGAGATTTACAAGGATTCTAAAGTCATTTCTAGCCTTAACAATGTTGTTTCTAGTCCCAATTCAGATTCACATTGTCTTTCAGTCTATTTCAATGCTAATTCTGATGTAATGTTATGGCATGTAAGACTTGGGCATTTGCCTTATTCATCAATGAAATATGTCCATTTCCTTACAATTTCCTCTAATTATGATTATCATTGTGAAATTTGTCTTTTAGCTAGGCAAGCTAGATTACCTTTTCCTATCAGGCAAGTTACTTCTCAATTAATTTTTTATTTGATTCATGTAGACACTTGGGTCCCTACAAGTCACCTACTAATAAAAATTATAGGTATTTATTGACTATATTAGATGACTACAATAGAGAGACTTGGACATACTTGCTAGCAACTAAAAGTAATGCATTTTCTGTTATTCAATGTTTCCTGAAAATGGCTCAAAGACAGTTTCACAAAAAGGTAAAGATTATCAGATCTGACACTGCAATAGAGTTGGGTAAGAGTACAGAGGGATTAAATTTTATGACATCTCAAGGTATCATGCATCAAATATCTTGTGTTACTACCCCACAGCAAAATGGGGTAGCTGAGAGGAAGCATAGACAGTTGCTTAAAATTGCTAGGGCTTTGATGTTTCAATCTAAGGTTCCGATGATCTACTGGGTTGAATGTATACTCACTGCCACATTTTTAATCAACAGGATGCCTTCCAGAGTTCTTAAAGGTAAAACACCTTATGAAATTCTATTTGGCAAAACACCTTCTTATCACTTGCTAAGATGTTTTGGTTGCCTATGTTTTGCTAACACTTTATCTCATGAAAGGAGTAAATTTTATCCTAGAGCCACTAGGTGTGTCTTCTTAGGATAACCAAGTGATCAAAAGGGGTACAAACTCCTTGACCTATCTTCTAATAAATTCTTTGTTTCCAGTGATGTCCATTTCTTTGAAGATATTTTTCCTTTTGCTAAAGATTATTCTCATATCCTCGCTTTTGTTTTTCCTACTCCTACGGGGGAAAATCATTACTTCATTCCTTTTCCTTCTGATAATTTAATTTTACCACCTTCTAATTCTCAAGACCCATCCAGTTCTCCTATTAATTCATCATCTAATTCATCCACACCAACATCTTCGGAATCTTCTGATTCACAACCCTTACTACATTCTAAGAGATCTCAGATGACAAAATTGGGAATTTACCGGCTCACTTAAGAGATTACATTTGCAACAGTGTTTATCTGAGTGATATTACTGACTCATGTTTTACTATGCCTGCTACCCCTATTTGTTTATCTGTTTCTCACCTATCACCTCCCAATCAGGTTGTTCTCAATTCTATTCCCTTTATTACTTAACCTAGCACCTATTCACAAGCTTGTACCCATCCTGGTTGGGTATAAGAAATGAAGGATGAGATTGATGCCGTATTACTTAATCAAACTTGGGAAGTTGCTCATTTACAACAAGGTAGAAAGGCACTACCTTGCAAATGGGTGTATAAAGTTAAACAATATGCAGATGGTACTCTTGAAAGATTAAAGGCTAGATTGGTAATTTGAGGTGATATTCAAAAGGAAGGGGTTGATTTTAATGAAACCTTCTCCCCAGTGGTCAAAATGACCAGTATCAGATGCCATTTGGCAATTACAGCCAAGAAAATGTGGGATATTTCCCAATTTGATGTGAATAATGCCTTCTTCAAAGGAATTTTTTAAGAAGAGGTCAATATGAAATTTTCATTTGGTCTAGATTTACCTCAGACTAACATGGTTTGTCGACTCAATAAGTTTCTTTATGGGTTGAAGCAGGCTTCCAGGCAATGGTATGCCCGGCTTGTAGGGGCTTTAAATTTCAAAGGTTATACAGCTTCACTTAATGACTACTCCTTGTTTTTTAAACACTCAGGGGATTCCATTTCAATTGTTGCAGTATATGTTCATGATATCTTAATCATAGGAGATGCTACTAATGAAATAAAAGACCTCAAAGTTTTCCTTCAAATTGAGTTCAAAATTAAAAATCTAGGTCCTTTGCATTATTTTTTGGGAATGAAAGGTTTAAGAGAGGAACAAGGAATTATTTTAAGCCAACGGAAGTATACCTTGGACTTGCTTAGTGAGTTTGATGTTTCTCATCTTTCTTCAGCTTCCTCTCTGATGGATCCTTCAGTGAAATTTTCTCCAGAATCAACCAATCTTATGTTAGATCCTAGTCTTTAAAGACATCTCATTGGCAAAGCTCAATTATTTAACTCATACAAGACCAGATCTATGCTTTGCTGTATTAAACCTTAGTCAGTATCTGCAATAGCCTAGTCTTGATCATTATCAAGCAGGCTTGAGAGTGATCAGTTACTTGAGAACTTACCCAAATTAGGGAAGTTCAAATTAGGGGATATTCCTTAATGCTTCTTCATCCTTTTCTCTCTATGCCTGCTGCAATGCCGATTGGTCTTCTTGCTGGACTACACGCTGATCAGTTAGTGGATTTTTCATTAGTTTGGGTGGCTCATCAATTTATTAGAAGTCGAAGAAGAAATCCTCCATCTCTCTTTCATATGCCGGGGCAGAATATCGCTCAATGTGACGATTGGTTTCTGAATTGACCTGGTTAACGAGATTACTCACCGATCTAGCAATCCCTCTACCAATTCCTGTCCCAATTCACTCTGATAGTCAAGCATCCTTATTTATAGCTTAGAATCTAGTTTTCCATGAGCGAACGAAGTATGTTGAGCTTAACTTCCACTTTGTTCATCAACAACATCTCTCCAGCTTGATATCTCTTTCCTTTGTTCTATCTAAAGATCAACTCGCAGACATCTTCACCAAATCTCTTGCCGAACCCTCTTATCATCAGAATTTGTGCAAGTTGGGTATCACTTCTTTCCCCTCCAACTTGAGGGTGGATATTAGACAAAATAAACATGGGCCAATATAGAATAGTGGGTCCC
>NW_025888502.1:0-2825 GCF_002878395.1 Capsicum annuum | reverse complement strand
TATATCTTTATATCGGTTGTTGCGCCTTCATGTTATGATGTTATATTGTCTTACAAACCGTTAAACATAAAAAATCGATAAGAAAATATCTTATTAGTTGGTTATTGATTTTGCATATATAAAAATCAAAAATCGATAAATCAAACCAATAACACATAAAATCGAACCGAACCGACCGATGCACCCCTAATCATTCCACATCTTTAGTCTTATAAGCTGCAAATGGTTACTTTTCAAAATTAGTTTTCCAAAAAATACTTTCGATAAAAGATATTTTTCAAAATAAACAAATTTTAAATATTTGTCCATTTATTTCCTTCGTCTCAATCCATATATGTTAGCTTGACTTGACATGATTTTAAAAAAAGAAAGATTTTTTAAACTTGGAATCTAAAGTAAGTCATATTAGATGACGGCTATAAATTATTTTATTAAGGAAGATATTTTAAAGTTAAATTGTGACTACTAAATATAAAATGTGTCGTTTTTTTTAGACTGATTAAAAAGAAAGTGAATCATAAAAATGTTCATACAAAATTTAGGAGATAAAATTCACATGTTATTATTTTAAGGCATTATACATAAACATACTCTTTAACTTGGTGTCAGCTCACATCTATGATCTCCAATTTTAGATGTGTACAAATAGACACACGCGTCTTATGTGACATAATACATGTAAGACATCATGTAAGACATGAATTGATCACGTATGACGCTTCATAGGATGCATATAATGTACTTGTTCAACTTTATACAAGTTTAAGTGTCTACTCAAAGTTGAAGGGCGCAGATAAAAACTGAAGCCAAGTTAAAAGATAAATTTTTGTACGACGCTAGATCTATGACCTTCAACTATAGATGTGCACAATTAGGCACTTAAATTTATATAGATTTGAACAAGTAGACACACATATTTTATGTGGCATAATTGGCCACGTATAATGCCACATAGGATGCATGTTGTTCAACTATTTATGCATACTCAAAGTTAGATGGCACACATAAAAATTGAAGTTAAATTAACAGACATAATTATGTATTATGCTTTATTTTAATTTATTATTTAGCTATAATAAGTTATGAGAATTGAGTAAGACAGAAGAGCTATCAACTTGAGAAAATTTTGTCACATAAAAAGTGAACCAAATGAAATTAATTTGATTTATGTCAAAGTCCAATTTCAAGCCCTAGTAGAAAAAAACAAAAACATGGAAAAATAAAGGTAGATTTTTCAAACAATTGAATAATCTCACTCACTTCTTTCCTTTTAAAAAAAAAAATAAAAAAAAATTCATAAAAGAGGTAGCACATATAGTAGCTTATTAATTAATCATGAATGATGAAACAAATTAACCTATCTGCTATTTATGAAATATCAAATCATATCATGGACTCTTTTCTTAACCCCCGTCCTTTAAAAAAATAAAATAAAACTGAGTGACTTTTAAAAGACAAAAAATACCCTACTACCCTCTTGAACTATATCCAAAATAATTGTCACACACCTCAACTTAAAGGAGGTCCTACTTTCTCTGAACTAATTATGAAAGTGTAATTTTGACACCCTTAATGCCTATGTGGCACACACGTGTGCCTACGTGGATACTTCAGTGTGTTGTGCCACGTATGTGCCACGTAGGCACTAAGGGTGTCAAAATTACACTTGTCACACCCCTTTTTTACGCGTACTCCAAAAATGTGTATATTTTAAAGTTCGAAAGGGCTTTATTATTTAAGTGAAAAGAAATGAAAATTTATTTCGGAAAAGGATTATTTGCATTTTTTATTCAGAGTCGCTACTTGGCATAATCCGGTGTGCCAAGTCACCTTTGGAAATTCATTTTAGAAACCATTTGACTCTTAAACTGGTTTGCGAACAGAGATTCCGGCTAAGGAATTCTGTTGACCGAGGGGAAGGTGTTAGGCACCCCTCGATCCCGTGGTTCAACCACGGTCGCTTAGTAGAGTGTATCGACTATTTTTGGCATTATGAAATGTATAAACCACACAAAAGAACGCAAAATAATCAAACAATAAACAAGACAAAGCAGTCCAAAAAAACGTAAAGTCCAGTCCAATTATACAGTCCGAGAAAATAAATAATAAAAAAAAAACGAAAATAAAAATCCTAGTCTAAACTAAACTAAGCTCCAATGCCTTACCCGACGCCGCGGGCCTTCATCACGATCATTTTCCGCCAACATGATACGTCGGGGCATTCCCCGGTGAATAAATACAAGTGATCTCGGGGCATTCCCCGGCTAAATAAATACATCTGAATTAAACACGATAATCTAGACAGAGACATTCACACGCACATTCCAACATTCAACCAAAATAACAAGTTTTAAAATTTACCTACCCGGACCTATATTGCCTACCCATTGATGACATATCACATTCAATATCAACAACGTATCAAAAATATCGTAATATTCACTTTTGTCAATTTTTGAATCCCGTTCCCAAATTTATTTCAAACAATATGATTAAACATGCTCCGATTTAACAATTCACTTTTTAAAGTCCGAAACCAACATCAACCAACACATAACACATATCCGAACATACCAAACACGCAACAAATAAATCAGTCACACCCACAACATCACCAAAAAGTCAAAATAAATTAAAGATTCGGTTAGAAGAAATGGACCTCGATGAAATTTTATTCCAAATATCAGTCGATCGAGAGGATGAATCTGCGTACCGAAGAACCTCGAATCAGCCTCGACAACCCGACCAACTCGATATTGCGAATTACGATCCGAATAGATTTGAATCCAAGAACAACAACTCAATGTATATTGCCTAATCAATAA
>NW_025888501.1:0-10346 GCF_002878395.1 Capsicum annuum | reverse complement strand
TGCAAATGTTGAGGAATCTTCGAGTTGAGCAAATGGTGTAACTGGAGCCCAAAACTCAGTCGGAATTGACTATAAACATCCACTGTTCTTGCATCCCTCAGATGTAAGTGGTTTGTTGATTATTTCTTTTCAGTTGACTGAAACTAAAAACTTTTCTATGTGGTTTTGATCCGTGAGATTGTCCTTGTTAGGAAGGAACAAGTTAAGAATGGTAGATGGTTCATGTTCTAAAGATAAATTTTCCTCTAAAATGGGTAACCACTGGGAAAGAATGAATGGTATTGTTCTCTCTTGGATCATAAGTGCATTGACTCAGAGCCTGCTTGGAGGAATTATGTATGCAACTAGTGCGTAGGTAGTTTGGAGTGATCTCTGTGAGAGATTTAACAAGATTGATGGGTCAAGAACCTTCAATTTCCATAAGGAAATCGCTACTCTATCTCAAGGAACAACCTTTGTATCCCTCTATTACTCAAGATACTTCAAAAGATTATGTTGCTAATCTTTAGAAATTAAAGTTGTTTCAATTCTTGATGGGGTTAAATAAATCATATGTTCAGGAAAGAAGCCAAATATTGCTTATGAATACTCTGCAAACCATTAACCAAGCATATGTTATGGCAATCAGTGATGAAAGTCAAAAACTTTGGGTGCAACTGCTGGATTTTTTAGTTCTAATCCAACAACTACAGGGTATGAGTCTTATAATGGAACTGAGTTTGCATAAACAGTGGAACTCGGAAGAGTGACAGCTGTCGAAAAGACCACAGTCGGTGTTGTTGTACATACGACGATCTCGCCGGCGGTCTATGGTTCGATAGATTGTTCGACTATTGGACTGATGTATGTTGTTAGTTGAATGTGGCGTGCTATTACTTATCAGTTATTAGGGTTGCAATTATATATTTGTATTATATTATCATATAATAAATATTATATATATATAATAAAATATATATATATATTATTAATTATTTATAGAATTTCGCTTAATCGATTTATCCGAATTATTTTTTTGAAAAATCGAAAACCAAACCGTTTAACCAAATTTCAAAAATTGAAAATCGAAACCGATCCGAAAAATAAAAAAACCAAACTGAAATTAAAATTTTGGTTTGATTTTTTGATTTTTTCGGTTTAAACCAAAATATGTCCAGTCCTACAAAAATGTAACAACTCGGTTTACAAATCCCTCTTGTATTACTTAAACAATAAAAAGAAAATTACAACTCAACTCAATATAGATAAACTACGAGAAATATCAACTACGAAATAAAAAGATTAAATTGAAATACAAGGGATAGGAAACAAGGGGAGATGTGATTTGTGATACAATGTTTATAGACGTCCTGTCAATTTTCAATCAATTAATGTTTATTAGTCTAACAACAGAGACCACTAGTAAGGATTAGAACGTCCAAATAAAATTACTAAGCACTCTATTGCATGTGTTGCCTATCGATCAATGAAATAAGTGAACAATTATGATTACAGTATGTATCACTATATTATCAATAAATATCAAAATTTTAAACTTAGAATTTTTGAAATACGATAAATTTTAATTGTAAAAATAACATATATTAAACTTATTAAATTTAATTCTTAAATTTAAAATATCCCTCGTATTGATGCTTTTGCGTGTTATTGATACCAACATATTATAATTATATTAATCAGAATAAACATTTTTTCTATTCTATAATAGTATTATATTTAATTGTAAAGTACCAATGTAAGTTACGTTCTACTATTATTAATCTGACACGCATGCAGACATAAAAGAAAAGTCAAAAGATTTTATGCATCTTTTTTAATGATACATGATATAACTTTTTTATGTGTGTGTAATATTTAATAGTACATAGTTACTCAATACATGCATTAACAATTAACAACTGATAGAAGCTATCTTGAGGAATAGTTAGTGCTGGTAAATTGACTTGGATATCACCGGAAATTAGCAATATATGGACAACTTGTGTTGTTAAAAAGAATATTAATTTGTTCATAATCAAATTTAATGATGAATTAGAAATAAATTTTCAACAATTTCTGGTAGCCACGAGTAATTTAACGACAGACTCCCAACTTTTTATAGCTAGGCAACCTTTTTATTTTTTTACTAACTAGTCCAAGATAAGAAGTACCAAGCTTACTTTATTGGAAATTTCCTTTTCATGACTGCTACATATAACATCAAATATCTACATACTTTTCTAAATTTAATTGCTAATAGGAAGTCTTTGTTGCTTCTCAACATAAAATTAATTAACCTTGGGCACCAAGAATAAACATATTATATAAAGGGGAAATGTTCTTCAAATCCAAAAACACCAACAAAAATACCACTTTATTGACTTGAGAGCGCTTCATTCTTCACAATATAATCTAAGTTCTTGTTTGTTGATCAAAGTAAATAAAATGAGTTATAGTAAGAAGAAAAATACTAGTGATTTATCTTCTTCCTTAAAGTCATGTCTTTTGTGCTTCTATATTAAAGATGATGATACTAGCAAAGTAGTAAAAGATTCGATTTCTAATGGTTCATCTGGAGTTGAAGCAACTAGGATATCTGCAGCCAAACATTTCTCATCACGTCACAAAGTCCGGTTGATTTAGAGAAGATTTTGTGAGTTAGACTGAACCTATGTTGAGTGGGTTCTCCAGAAATGTTGTCTCGTCCATGTCAATTTTTTTTTAGAATCTGAAACACACTCAATGACATTTTTGAGAGTCCAAGCAATATAGGACTGAACATATTATTTTTGACTCGAGCTATGTATGTATTACACATACAAAGAAGATTTACAATGTATATAGACTATTATGATTCCGACAGAATAAGCAAACCACAAGTAAAAGAAAACAAGAACAACACACAGATTTACGTAGAAACCCTTGTGGGAAAAACCACGGGCAGAGGCAAAGGAGGTTTCACTATAGTGGAGAGAGAGTACAATCTGGAGAAGGCTGAATTTTCTGAATAACGAAAATAACCCACTAAATCGCACTTATATAGTACGTGCGTACAAATAGGTCCTAGGCCCCAAAACATAAAGGTCCATACCCTATTGGCCTGATCCCTAAGCTACTACCACAGAACGCATTAAAAATCACAAACATGGGTCGCACCGTGAAACTTTCAGGACCGGACCAACAAAATTCGGGTCACAACTCTAACATAGATAACTGAAGGATAATTCCTTCTTAATTAATGCAAAAAATTAAAAACTCTCATAACTCTCTCTAATAAATTTATGTGAACATTTGTAAGTCATAAGAGCTGGAAGGATGTGAGAGTTATTACTTCATAAATGTACATTCATTCAAACGATGATTAAATGTAACTTTATGAATGAAGAAACATTTAGAAGTCTTGAAAGTTAATAGCCTTTATGACTGTCATTAATTCAAGAGTAATATTTCATTACGTACATTAACTCTTTGTGTCTTCTTTCGCTTTTTTGATGGATGAAACGTAAATGATTACCTATTTAAGGAACATCATTTGTGAACTAAAGAAGAAAAAAACATTGGAAATAAAATACTCTCTCCCTTCATCAATTCTCTACCGTAATCTTGGCTTCCTATTCTTTGACAATTTTGAGAAATTGGTTTGGGTAACCTCCAAACTTCCAGCCATGAGTGCACGTGTTTGGAAGTAGCTGCGGAACCTTGGGGAGAGACTGGCTAAGAATTTGCACTGGAGTCGGGCCGAAATCGATTTCAAGGTAGTGGCTTGTCATGACACAGTGTTTGTGACAACTCTCTTACTATCATTAATTTCATGTCCATATCAATATTGTAGCATTTTTTCCAACAATTTGAAAGCGATTTACTTACATACAATATTGATAAATGGCCAATTTTTTTTTTAACAAAATTTTTTCTGATTTGTTAAAACTTTAGTCATTGGACGAAAATAACTTTAAATGTTGGTCACAAAAACTTCTAATTTTCTTCGAACAATTAGAAGTTGATTATATTTTATTTAGTAATGGTTCTAACATTATTACCAGTTCTAACACTATTATGTTTGTTGATTAATTTGCTAAAAAGAAGGTTAAAAGGGATAGCAAAAAAAGCTAGAGGACATTTATTGCGTCATATGATTAATAATTTATTTGTTATTTACAAATTTGCTAAAGAAATATGGGACACTTTTGCAAAACTCAAAATAGAGAGGACAAAATAATGTTCAAGTTCATATTATTGACGGTGATAAAGTGATCATTGTTGTAGTCTTTGAGACGAATCTGATGGCTAACAAAACTGACTGGGTGTTAGACACAGGGGCTTTTAGAAATTTCTGCGCCAATAAAGAGTTGCTCCATGACTTTGTTGAGTTGATTGATAACAAGAGAATCTACATGGGTGTAACTTCACTACTGCTGGAGTTATGGGTAAAAGAAAAAATTTCTCTTAAATTAAATTTTGGTAAAACATTAGTATTGAATAGTGTTCTATATGTTCTCTCTCCGAAGAAACTTAATTTTTGGAGCACTTCTGAATAGAGTAGGCTTTAAACTTATTTTCGAAGCTGATAAAATGATGAATTCTATATTTTTAAGATTGAATCTTCCTGACTATATGTGGGAGGGAAACTGCCTTGTTTGCATGTTATATTCTTAATAGAGACCCTGATAAAAGGTTAGACAAGACCTCATATGCATTATGGAAAGGGTTTGTTCCTAACTTGAAATTTCTGAAAGTGTGGGGATGTTTGGCTAAGGTTGGTCTACTTGATTTTAGACTGATAAATGTAGGCTCTAAGACTTTTGACACCGCCTTTATTGGTTATTCTCAAAATAGTGCTGCATATAGATTTATGTCATTAAATGATTATTCTATTTGTGAATCTAGATATGCAGAATTTTTTATTTTTTTTAGCATGCTTTTCCTTTGAAAAATCATGTGCCTAGTGATGTGCAAAATAATACTTTTGTATCTATGTCTGTTAACTCGAATGCTATGCCTGCTTCTGATGTTAATGCTAATGAGCATGAAAATAAACTTAGAAGGAATAAAAGACGTAGAATTGAGACTAGTTTTGATTTTGATTTTATCACCACCTTCTTAACTAAGGGTTTTGATATTGATACTTTAAATGATGAATTAGTGTCTATCTACTTAATAGAAGAAGACCCTAAAACTTATGATGAAGCAATCAGTTCAATAGATGCAATGTTTTGGAAAGAGACTATTAAAAGTGAATTAGATTCTATAGTCTCTAATCGCACGTGGGACTTGTATGATTTTCCTAAAGATTGTAAACCCATAAGTAGTAAGTAGATATTCAAGAAGAAATTGAGGCCTGATAGTACAATTGATAAATATAAGGCTAGACTTGTGATTAGGGGCTTTAATCAAAAGAAAGGTGTTGATTACTTTGATACTTATTCTCCTGTGACTAAAATAGCGACCATTAGAACTCTTATTGCTCTAGCTACTATTCACAATTTAGTGGTATACCAAATGAATGTCAAAACTATATTTTTAAATGGTGATTTAGAGGAAGAGATCTATATGACTCAACCTGAGGGTTTTGTGGTCCCAGGACAAGAGGATAAAGTATGCAAATTAAGAAAGTTCTTATATGGACTTAAGCAGACACCTAAGCAGTGGTATGAAAAATTTGATTTCATATTAATAGATAATGGCTTTGTTGTTAATTCATCTGATACCTGTATTTATTCTAAAATAATAGGATCAGACTGTGTGATTATATATTTATATGTGGATGACATGTTAATATTTGACCCTAATGTGAACATTGTAAATGAGACTAATAAATTTTTATTTTCTAAATTTGAAATGAAAGACCTTGGAGAAGCTGATGTGATTTTAGGGATAAAAATTAAAAGAACTATTAATGATTTCTCTTTGTGCCAGTCTCACTATATTAAAAAGATGTTGAAAAGGTTTGGTTGTTTTGATGTAGTGAGAACTCCTTATGATTCTAGCATACACTTGAAAAAGAATAAAGATTCTAGTATTTCTCAAACTGAATATGCTAGAATAATTGGGAGTGTAATGTTTCTGATGAATTATACTCGGTCTGATATAGCTTATCTTGTTAGTAGATTGAATAGATATACTCATAATACAAGTAGTGAACACTGGAATGCTCTTCATCGCTTGTTAAGGTATCTAAGAGGTACTATGAATTGGTGTTTGCATTTTAATAAATTTCCTGCTGTTTTAGAAGATTTTTGTGATGCAAACTGGGTAACTGACAATGATGAAGTTAGCTCTACCAATGGCTATGTGTTTACTTTGGATACAGGTGCTATTTTATAGAAGTCTTCAAAGCAGACTTATATAGCACGTTCCACCGTGAAATATGAATTCATTGCTCTCGAGTTGGCAGGGCAAGAAGCTGAGTGACTAAGAAACCTTTTGACAAATGTGTCCTTATAGGGAAGACAAATGTCACCATTCTCTTTACATTGTGACTCACAGGCGGCAATTGGGATTGCTAAAAATAGTGTATACAATGGTAAAAAGAGACATATTCACATCAGACATGGTGCAGTGAAACAATTGTTGAACCATGGTGTTATTTCCTTGAAATATGTAAGATCCAAAAGAAATTTAACGGATTTTATGACCAAGGGTTTGACAAGGAAAATGATCCTTGAATTGTTTTGGGAGATGGGGCTAAAGCCCATGGATTGAGGTAATATGGTGGATACTCGTTTGTGGTCAAACGAAGCCGTATAAGCCTTCAATAAACACTACATATCCTATCCCTATGGCGCGAGGTAGTGTATTATAAGGTTGAGCTTATTTTTGCTCTTAATGATCCATAGCCTTAAGGTGGACTATGAGATAGACTTGATGGACCACCTACGTGAGTGTAAAAGGTTGGTCACCTTTTTATGAAAGACTTGGGACGTCTTTCTAGAGCACTCATGAGACTCAAGGTTTGTGTGCATGATCATAAAAGCACTTTGAAGTATCGCGAAGGTTGCTTAAAATCAAGGATACGGTATGGGTTGTGGGGGTCTCAACTTATGTACATCTAATTCAAGAGTACTTTACTTTTTGGATATTTGTTGTTACCTCATATCACTACGTGTCAATTCAAATCGAAAGATATTAACACTTAAGTACATGTTCCTTCCTTTTACCCAAAATTATTCTATTCTCTATCTTTGCATTAGTGGGGGATTGAAGGATAATTCCTTCTTAATTAATGCAAAAATTAAAAACTCTCATAACTCTCTCTAATAAATTTATGTGAACATCCGTAAGTCATAAGAGTTTGTAGGATGTGAGAGTTATTACTTTATAAATGTACATTCATTCAAATGACGATTAAATGTAACTTTGTGAATGAAGAAATATTTAGAAGTCTTGAAAGTTAATAGCTTTTATGACTCTATCATTATTTCAAGAGTAATGTTATATTACGTACATTAACTCTGTGTATCTTCTTTCGCTTTTTTGATGGATGAAACATAAATGATTACCTATTTAAGGAACATCATTTGTGAACTAAAGAAGAAAAAAACATAGGAAATAAAATACTCTCCCCCTTCATCAATTCTCTACCGTAATCTTGGCTTCCTATTCTTTGACAATTTTGGGCAATTGATTTGGGCAACCTCCAAACTTCCAGCCACGAGTGCACGTGTTTGGAAGTAGCTGTGTAACCTTGGGGAGAGACCGGTTAGAAGGATTTGCACCGGAGTCGGGCCGAAATCACTTTCAAGCAGTTGCTTGCCACGACACAGTGTTTATGACAACTCTCTTTCTATCATTAATTTCATGTCCATATCAATATTGTTGCATTTTTTCCAACAACAACAAAGAAATTCATGAAATTAATCCTTTGTATGGAAAACTTTCTCCCACATGTATGATTTTAGAAGAAATAATGTAATTTCGTAAGTACTGTAATATTTTTACAGCTTGTAGTTTTTACTTTTCAGGCACTTTGACAAATTAAATCCAAACTTAAACACCAAAGAAAGAGTGGCATTTAACATTTGTACAACTATATTCTCCAGATACCTTCTCCAAAATGACATCAACAACAACATATCTAGGGAGAACAGAATGTACGCACATCTTTGCTCTCTCAGAGGTGGGGCAGAAAGATTGTTTCTGATAGACTCTCGATTCAAGACAAAAACAGTCTAGAAAAAGATGTAATGTAAGTACAAGCGACAATAAATTGTGACAAAAAAAATAGATAGTAGCAGAACAATACTATGATAATGCTACAATCAAACTACCCAAAACAATAGATAGTAACATAAATCGAAGAACAAAAGATTTAAATGGCATCATTTCATCAAAATGTATATCTTATATTAGCCAAATAGCTAGAATTTTCTATGGTAAGGTTAGTGGAGAATAACAATTTGTGTAATCTTGATACTGACATATTATATCAATTACATTGTTAATCAGTGTAAACATTTTTGAAGAAACATTCTCCTATTATGATATAAAGAGAAGTCCAAAAGAGATTTCTAGTACTACATACATTTATTGACTTTATGCCAAAGAATCATTGTTTTTCAAAATAGGAAATTAATCAAAAGTTACATTTTGGTCTCTTTGTTTTTCTTGGCTACCCCACAACGTAAAATATCTGAACTACTTTAATTTTCTAATTACATTGCCAAGAGAAGAGGCAATGTTGTTCTAATTTCTCTATTTAGCTAGTGTTTGATCATATATTTTATAGAAAATGGTCAAAAACCTCATCAACCCTTACCCCAAATTTCAACTACACACTTATACTTTGTGGGGTCCTATAATCCCCTAAACTATTTAAAAATGATATTATTACCTCCCTAAATGCATACGTGGCATAGCGATTATATCTCACTCTCCTTCTCTCCATTTTCATATTCCTTCACCATCTTCATCTTCTTCTTCCTCTTTAACATCTCCATCTTCGTTTTTTTTATCTTCATTTTTATTTATACCGCAAATTCAATACTTTTCTCACCATTAATTTTTTTAACTACCATTTTTAGACCCACTAATTTTTTCTTTTTGTGAAGAAGCATAAATAATCCCAAGTGTTTCCATCGGAATGGCTTCACAGCTGCAGGTGAAGCTTTTTCGGCCACCTAATCAATTCCAAAATGAACATACTAGTGATATTCACCAACCCCATAAACAATTACACATTTATTCATCTCACAATTCTCTGAAATTTGAAAAGATTAAAGTGGTCCTTGAAGTAATTTCTGATGAAAAGTGAAAATTAGTTCAAAAATTTATGTCTCATGAGGATTTCGGATTGAGTGAAACGATTCCAAACCATGAAATTAATATTATATCTCAAAATCAATATTCATATTTAAGCTTTTTTTGCATTGTTTCAACATTAAGATTGATTTTTGAGTTAGTGGGTTTCTTGATTTTGTCTATTTTAGCATCAAGATAGAATTTTGAGTTGTGGGGTTTGTTGAAATTGTTTGTTTTAGTATCAAGAATAAATTTTGAGTTATGGCATCTTTTGGATTCATGAACAATGATGAGACAAATGTTGGAGAATTATTGAAGGAAATGGGAGAGGGTGATTTTGTGAAGGATAGTGAGTTGTTTGGGTGAAATTTTATAAAAGGTTAACTGAAGGTAGATGAAGTCATTATCTTCTTCTGAATCTTCATATAAGAGTGAATTGAAGTACATGCTGCAAATGCCCTTTTGGATCTTTATGTTAAATGCGGGAATGTGATCGAGGCAAGCAATTTTTTGATGAGTTGGATGATGATAGTGTAGTGTCTTGGACATCTTTAATTGTAGGTTTGGCTGGCAATGATTTTGATTCCATGGATTGAAGTAGGATAAAAATTAAAAAATGATAAAAATGATTAAACAATAAGAAAAAATAGGATAAAAATGATTTTTTACATAAAAAAATCACAATATTACGTGGCATAAGCTGATAGGCGCGTGCAGCTCACTCACTTGTACAGATCTGGGCTTAAGTTTTTAGACGGACATATATTCTATTTTTAAATAGTTCAGGGGGGTTATAGGACCCCCGCATGGTATAAGTGTGTAGTTGAGATTTGGGGTAAAGGTTGGGGGGACTTTTGGCCATTTTCTCTATATTTTATATTAGATTTTTATAACAAATATATCTTTAAATATTTTCAAGTTCCCAAAACGAGCTCGGACCATTTTTTGAGTTTTTAGGATTTTTACCCACAAAACCTTAATTCTTTTCACGTAAAATACATGTCCTACCACAATTTCAAATTTCAAAAAGTCACAACTTTAAAAACTCAAATTTTCAAGTTTCAACTTCAAAATTTATGGCTAAACGGGAGCTCGATCAGATATTGATCACCAAGAATTAGCTTGTTATA
>NW_025888500.1:26645-31100 GCF_002878395.1 Capsicum annuum | reverse complement strand
CAGACCTTTCACCAATTCGATTTTGGACAACTTCTCAATGATATGCATACTAGCTTGCCTGAGATTTTTGTGCCACAACCAAGTATCATTGTCTTGCATAGTGAGGCAAGTTAAGATTGCAAAATTAGGATAATTTATAATATAAATATTGCCAATGCATTCACCAATAAGAGAGATGTCTCTTTTCTCTTGCTGGATTAAGCAATTTTTGGCTATGGAGAGTACTCTAAATTCAGTATCACAAAGGTGGTTGATGCTAAGAATATTATGTTTGAGGTAGTCTATTAGATATACTTCCATGAATTTGCATGATGTACTGAGCTTTACGGAGCTAACTCTGATGATGTTGCCTCTAGTATTGTCATCGAACCTTACTGATCCCCCATCTATTTTCTATAAATTAAAAAAAATCTATTTTTTTGGTTATTTGTCTAGAACATATACTATCACTAACCCAAATTCCTTTCTTATAGCTCTTGTGAACCTTTTCCTGCAACACAAAAAGATCAATTTTGTTGAGGTACCCAAGTGGTCTTGGGTCCTTGCCGGTTAGATATGCTTTCTTTGGGCCTCCAAACCCACACATATTTAGACTTATGCCTGCAGATGTACTATTTGTGCCCTATATGTCCACATTTAAAATAGACAGGTCCTCGAGAAGAAAGGGAGATCTTAGCTAATTTAAATAATTTTGATGAGGAACTTGAATTGTTTTAAAAAGAGTTGGATCTCACAAAACTATGACTAGGAGTTTTCTTAATACTATTTAGCTTTATTTTTACATCATCAAGTTCTTCATAAAGCAACTCAATTTAAATTTTACATTCTTTGATTTCTATTTGATGACTTCTCTATTCCTTCTCAAGATATCATTTAAATCGGGCTTCACAACTTTTCTTCTCTTGAGCAAGTTTGTTATATTCATCTATAACCTTTTGAAGCTCGTCAATTATCAAATCTAAGTTAGATTCAAGAATATTACAATTGTGAAAATCATGTATTCTTACCTCTTTATATTCACTTATTACCATGAAGCATATATTGGCAGCTTCTACTTCTCCGTGGCTTATACTTCTTCTTCGATTTCATGTTTATCACTCCAGGCTCCAAAGTTTTAATTTTTTCTGGATGATCCTTTTTTAAACTGAAGATAGTTTTGTTTAAAGTTACCAGGCCTTCCCCAGTAATAATAACGATCATCATTTCTGGAGGAATCATCACTCTTTAATCCTTGGGTTCTTTTCTATCTCATGATTTGCCTTACTCTACATTTTATGAGAGTCGTTCCTTAACTATTAGTATCTTCAATAAATTTTACTTCTTCGATTGGAGTAGCATTGATGGCTACTGTTTTTTTCTTCTATTCTTTGTGGTACTTGTTTATATAATTGTGTTCATATGCAATAAGGTTACCTCGTAGTTCTTCGTATGTCATGTTGTGAAGATCTCCATCTTCCAAAATTTGAGCCTTGGTTTCCTAAATTTTTAGAAGACTCCAGACTAGATTTTGGACTTGCATATTGTATGGATAGATCATCCCTAGTCATTTTAGTTCACATATGATCTTGCTAAATCTGGCAAATATTGTTTCAATGTTCTTATTTTCTTCCATTTTGAACAACTCATATTCTTTGACCAGGGCAGCAATCTTTGACTATTTGACTTAGGTGGTTCCTTTATAGGTTACCTCCAATTTATCACACATCTCTTTTGCAATCTCACAGGTTGATATCTTGTCTTATTCTTCTCCACTCATTGCACAAATAATTAGACCTATAGTGCATGCATTAGTTTGGATTACCTCTTGTTGTTCTTTGCTGACCTCAAAAATTTTAAGATCTTTTATGTCAACATTGTTGGATTCTTGGTCCTAGTCCTTTTTCTTTTATTTGAGTCTTGGATTTGGCTATGGACCCTTTTTAATGACAACCCAGGCTTGGTAATTATTTAATTGGACAAAGATTCTGAATCTATTCTTCCATTAATAGTAGTGATGTTCATTAAAGTATGGTGGTCTTATGGAGAAGTAACCATCCTAAAGAAGAACATCAGAATTGAATTTAATTATTAGCCATTTGATCTTTGCTCACTTGCTGTTAAGCAATACTATTGGTAAGACCTGCTCTAATACCAATTGAAATTCAAGAGGGGAGTAAATTGAAAATTTTTGATGAGTCAACTACTGAATCTTCATAATTTACTTGCCTGCAAATCAATACACTTCACAAGACATGTTATATTTAAAACAATTAAGAAAATAAGTAATCAACCATAAAGTAAAGACACCGAGATTTATCATGGTTTGGAACACCAATATGGTGCTTACTTCTAGTCCCTTTGGGTTTCAAAGTTTCCTTGGATTGTTCAATGTTGAGCTCGAGTACAATAATGAGAAACAAGTTCTAAAAACTTAATTTGTTCTTCAGATCTTGTGACACAGCTTCAGTCCATGTTAGAAAGTTGACCCGATCCTACTCTTTATATAACAATTGTAAACAAAAAGTTACAAAGCCTTGTGAGAATAAGATTGAGACACTTTGATATTCTTCTTTGAAGTTGCATGACCCGTGTCCATCTTTAGTCTATCTCTTTTGTAGTCTTCAGCTGCTACTCTTCATAAGGAAACCTAATGATTTCTTCTCAATCAAGGATTTGAATTGTTTCCATGATTGAGGAATGTAGTTGTATGATCTTTCCATATCATTATATCCATATGCTACTTTTACGTATGTCCATATCAAATATTCTCATGATCTACTATTCCTTTTAGTCTTGTAGAGATTAATGTCTTTCCAAATGTGTTTGTGACCTTTTTCTTCTTTAACTTTATCATGATTGATCTGATTTTCCATGAATTTTGGGGCTGAGACTCTCCTTCCAATTTGTTCTTATTGTGATTGGTTTACTTGGATGTCGTGGATTGTGATTTGATGTCTTTCCATATTTGATGTCCTTTCATTTCTGGAGTTGGCTTCCTTTATCCATCCAACATTAGCAGTCTTTAATATCCTACAAAGATACACTTGTTAATATGTCATTATTGAAATGTAGACTTAGGAGGCTAACATAAGGATGTGTCCTTGGTTAAAGTTCTATGGCAGAACCACAAGGTGGAAGAGACTACAACAAAAGTAGAAGAGTACATGATTTCCATGTATCCTTATTTTTTCTGCTCCGAATATTTATGCAAAAGGTATGTGTTCTTGATCACATCATTATTTTCTGAGTTTGTAAAAGGAATGGTTGATTTTCTTTCACCTTTATTTTCTATCTTAAAGGTAAGATTATTGAGATCTAAGGGTGTAAGTCATACATGTACTACCTTGTTAGTGATTTAGGGTCGAATGATCCTAGTGAGAGAGACTGAAATACCCTAGGTTTTGACCCTTAGAAAATTTCCTAGTTTTATTATTTTTGGAATACATACGACTTATGGGTACCAGTCATATAATGGGGTATGGTTGGTATGCTGTTGGTCGTACGCTAACCAGTGTTGGTTGGTAGGTTGGATTGGTTTCTAGTAAAGGGTATGACTTTTGTGGTACGAGTCGTATGGTTGGTAATGGTTCGTAGGGTTGGGTTTTTCCTTTACTTAATTTGATACTTACTAAGATAACTTAGATCTGAGTACGAGTGGCTCACCATAGGTCATGAGTTAGGGTATGAGTCATACCATCAACTTGTATGGTAGATAGTGTTCAAACTTTCTTCGATTCCATTCTGCCAGGGATACAATTAAGCGTACTGATCATATAGTTTTGATACAACTTTATTTGGGTAAGTCGTATGGTGGACAGTGTTGGGTCCAAGGAGGAGGACTCAGGTATGAGTGATAGGTACCACACTTATTTGAGGGTACGAGTGGTATGGGGTAGTCGTGTCATCTAACGAGATTTTTATGCATGTAAGTTGGGGGTAATCTGGATATTTCCCCTTATAAATCATTGGGACCCCATGACCTATATCACACTTGGATATTATTTACCCAATTATTTTGTTCTTAAACACTTAGAAACTCTCTCTAATTATCTCCAAGGATCTTGAGTAAAGGAAGGCTAGGGTTTCATCTAGAGAATCAATTTGGGGTTTGGAAAGGTGATTTCTCTTTATTATATCCTAATCTAAGGCAAGTTACTGCTCCCTCATTGTTAGTTATAACTAAAGGCTTGTTTTATATATATTTTTCATGGCATGATTATTATATGGTTTGGGGCTTTCAAATAAATGTTTGGGGTTTTGGTATTCAATATTTGTTTATGGTTTTCCGATGTTTTAATTATGTAAATACATTCATTAATAGTGGTTTGGATAATTGGTTTCATGGAATGGTAAATAGGTACTTGGTTTTGGCCTTAGAAATACTATGCCCCCAACATGTTTGATAAAATGCTAATGAGAATGATTTTTGTTAAATTGTTGGACTTTTCAATGAACTATTGCATGGTATAGCTTTTT
>NW_025888500.1:18599-23645 GCF_002878395.1 Capsicum annuum | reverse complement strand
CAAAATTGATCTTTTTGTGTTGCAGGAAAAGGTTCACAAGAGCTATAAGAAAGGAATTTGGGTTATTGATAGTATATGTTCTAGACACATAACCAAAAAAATAGATTTTTTTTAATTTATAGAAAATAGATGGGGGATCAGTAAGGTTCGATGACAATACTAGAGGCAACATCATCGGAGTTAGCTCCGTAAAGCTCAGTACATCATGCAAATTCATGGAAGTATATCTAATAGACTACCTCAAACATAATATTCTTAGCATCAACCATGTTTGTGATACTGAATTTAAAGTACTCTCCAAAGCCAAAAATTGCTTAATCCAGCAAGAGAAAAGAGACATCTCTCTTATTGGTGGATGCATTGGCAATATTTATATTTAAAATTATCCTAATTTTGCGATCTTAACTTGCCTCACTATTCAAGACAATGATACTTGGTTGTGGCACAAAAATCTCAGGCAAGCTAGTATGCATATCATTGAGAAGTTGTCCAAAATCGAATTGGTGAAAGGTCTGCCAAATCTCAAGTTTGAAAAAGATCACATCTGTGATGCCTGCCAATTGGGTAAATAGACCTAGACATCATTCAAAGTCAAAGAAATTGTCTCCACTATCAAGCCTCTTCAAAAAATCCACATGGATCTATTTTCCCCAACCAAAACATCAAGCATCGATGGAAAGAGATATATTTTTGTCATAGTTGATGATTATTCACGTTTTACTTGAGTAATGTTCCTTGATCATAAACATGAGGCTTTCACAAACTTTAAGTTTTTTGTAGAAAGGTACATATAGAAGTTAGAAACCTCATCACTTATATTTATAGCGATCATGGAGGAGAATTTGAAAATAAGGCCTTTGAGGAGTATTGTGCTTAGAATGGATACTCTCAGAACTTCTCTTCACCTCGATCCTCTCAGCAAAATGGTGAAGTGGAGTGGAAGAATCCACTCTCCAGGAAACTGCTAAGACAATATTGTTAGAATATAATCTCCTAGATCATTTCTGGGCAGAAACAATAAGTACTGCATGTCACATCATTAATAGGTGCCTGATCTGACCTATCCTAAAGTAAATGCCTTATGAACTATGTATAAGAAAGAAGCTAAACATCAATTATTTCCATCCTTTTAGCTATAAATATTTTATTCACAATAATGGTAGCGGTATGGACTACATATATCTTACCCTCCCCAGACCCCACGCTATGGGAATACACTGGGTTTGTTGTTGTTGTTGTTGTAATGGTAAGAATAGCTTGGGAAAATTTGATACACGGAGTGATGAAGGCATTTTTATTAGGTAATCTCTCACTAGTTGTGCCAACAGGGCTTTTAATAAAAGAACTTTATGTGCTGAGGAATCTATCCATATTGTATTTGATAAATTTAATCACTTTTCTATGAGTTTGAGTGCTAATGAAGAACAGTTGGGTAATCTATGATCTGAAGAAAGTAAAAATGCAATCTTTAAGCCATTGTAAGACAAGTCGACTAAACCCTTTTATATTTCCTGGCAATTGCTAACTCTGATGACTTCTATTAAAAAGGGGACCCTGTCCCTTCTTAAAATTATTGGTTGTAAAATGATCTAACTTTTTTTTATTCCTTGCTATATCTCTATGTGTAGATTTCTTTATCTATATGTTGCCTGTGTGTTATTTCTTTTTTATTATGTCAAAGGGGGAGAAAACGGGAACATCAAAGTCGCCTACTAGTTAGGGGGAGTAGAGCAAGACAACTGATGTTACATAAAAATCAATACTTGTACAAGTCCGGGGGAGCAAGCTGACAGACAGGGAAGTGAACTGATGCTTACTTTTGTTTGCCATTATCAAAAAAGGGGAGATTGTTAGCCTTCTAAGTCTACGTTTTAATAATGACAAACTAAAAAGTGTATCTTTGTAAGATATTGAAGACTAAAAATGTTGGAAGGATAAAGGAAGCCAACCCCAGGAATAGAAAGACATCATGGATGGAAGGACATCAATTCACAATCCACGACATCAAAGTAAATCAGTCACAATGAGAACAAATTGGAAGAAGAATCTCAGCCCCAAAAGTCATGGAAAATTAGATCAATCATGATCAAGTAAATGAAGAAAAAGGTCAAAAACATATTTAGAAAGGCATCAATCTCTACAAGACCAAAAGGAATAATAGATCATGGAAATATCTGATATGGATGAGAGTAAAAACCGCATATAGATGTAATACCCCATATTTCACTAACCTAGATTAACTCTCAGTACTTGATAGATCCAATATAATTTTTTCTAAATACTCAGTATTTTTCAGTTTAGAGCCTGTCATTGCATAGAAATTGAATTAGCTTTCAATGATATAAAATTCACCTAAATCCGATAACTAGGTAAGAATTTAGGGATATTTTAAGTTTCAATCGTTAAACACTTTAATTCAGGTTAGTAGCACATCGCGGAGTAAGCCAAAATGGAAATTGTCAGTTTCCAGTGAGGTACTACGATACCGACAAGTTGCTCCAAAGCTCATTTTAGTAGTTGTCAATTTTCACCGAGCCAACACGATTGTACCACGTCACGCCGAGCTTTCAGGTCCCATCCAGTATTGCAACGCGATTAAACCACATCATGCCTCCAACCATATTTCCAGTTATCATTAACCAGTGTTTTAGTGCGATAGCAACGCGTCGCGCCACGGCCCAAAATTGGGTTTATAGTGATGAAAATTAAAAATGTTCCAGGGGTCATTGGGTCTTTTTACATGACCCAGATCAACCTTAAACATGAAATTATGCCCTAAATACCCTATTATATCATTATTCACTCACTTTTATCAAGATTTAAAACATTTTCTCTCAAAGAGGCAAAAACCCTGGTTCAAGAAATCAAGGTCAATCTTCAAGAAATCCTCCAAGAACCTCCAAGAAAGAATCTTCTAAGGTATGTTAGGTTTTCTTCTATGGGTTCCTTTAACCCATAGACTCCCCGAATCGGTTTTTCTAAAACTACAAGATTGTTGAATTATGAACTTCCATGTTTGAATTGAACTCATGTTCATGATATTAGTTGGGTTTTAAATCCATGATTTAAGTTCAAGTTCATGAAATTGAATAGCATGTGTGATGAATATATGATTATCTTAATAAACCCTTGAACTTACAAAGTGATTAATGTATCTATGATGTTAATTGGGTTTAATCCATGATTATTATAAAATTCATGAAATTAGATTTGTATTTTATGGGGAATTATATGAATTGCATTCTAAACCCTTGAAATTGTTAGTTTGAGCATTGTAGTTGTCATGTTTATATGTTATCCATGATTATGTGCATGAAGTTGTGCTTCCCAAGTGGTTAATAGAATGTCCATGTGAATAAAGTGATGAAATCATGACATGTTAGTATATGTACAAGCTTATTCCCTACAAGTATTTGATAAAATGTCTCTATGAATGAAATATGAACATATGTACATTGTTATGATTTGTAAGATTATGTGATGCTTTAATTTTTATTCAATTGAGACTTGAGGGTATTTAATACTTGATAATTTAGTTGTTTACCAAGAGCAAGTATCAGTTACATAATAGTATCAGTCATGTCATGATCAGTAGAATTCAGTCAGTTACAAAACTTAGAAAACTCAGTAACTCAGTATCAGTCCAGTCCCGATCAGTATAATTAGTTTAGCGTCTTTTAGTTTTAAGTATGATTTAGCATCGAGCAAGCCTAGGGATGGGGGCTTACCCGTTAGTTAGGATTGGGTCCCTAGAAATAATTCCTAAGTTCTAGAACTACGTATCTAGCGTAGCTTATGAGATATCACTCGTTAGACAGGACTACATACATAGGGGTCGCCTGCTAGTTTAGGACTGATCTCTGGGGTCACCCGTTAGATAGGACAGACTCCACAATAGATGTTAGTACCCTTGGCACGGTATTAGAAATCTTTCAATTGGGGTTACAGAATGGACCCCAACTCAGTTATCTTATCTTATTTGGGGCATGTCGGTTAGATGATTACTTCCTACAGTCTTAGTTTAGAATCCAGTTCAGTTCTATAGAATTAGGACTATTAGACACAGTCACTCAGTATCAGTAATTCAGTTATTAATAACTTCAGATATTAGTTACTCAGTTATCAGAACTCAGTACTTAGCTTCAGAAAATCTCAGATACAGTATATATTTATGTATGTCCATAATATTGCATACTCAGTGATTTTAGTAGTATCAGTTACTCACATACTCTTACATTCAATCAGTTACTATTCATGTATATAAACCTTTGCATTCAGCCTTACCTCATCTAGCATACCAGTATATTCCACGTACTGACCGTATACTCTTTCTTTGCACGATAATATCTCATATCATAGGTTTGGATGCTCAGGTTCCTGATCGCACTTAGAACGATCCAATTAGCAATCCCAGATTTAGTAATGCGTCCTCATCTATTGACGGCATACATTATTTTAGTATTTTAGTTTATTAGTAAATTAGTAGTCGGAGTCAGGTAGGGGTTTGTCCCATCAACTCCATATTCAGATAGTTCAGTTAGAGGCTTTTAGACTAGACTAGTTCAGATAGTATTTCAATTTTTAGATATTTTTAATAGATGTTGCATTTATCAGTATTTCAGATTTAGAACGTTATGGAATTTTAGCCTATTTTTCATATTTATTTAAGTATTACTATCCAGTGCTCGTAGCAGATATCGGGCATGGATTAACTTGTGGTCCTTTGAGGTCATAAGCACCCTGTGGCATCCAGGGTGTACTCTCAGGGAATTACAAACTTTGTATTAGAGTCTAAAGTTCAATAGAGTCCTAGGGAGTCTGAAAGCCATATCAAGTAGTGTAACGCCCCGCAAAACAGGTCCTGGAGCGTCACACGGTGCTTGAGGCTACGAGTATCCCCAAGCTAACCCTTTGAGCCATTTTCATTCAGTTCAATACAAATAAATGGGGTTTCTATAAATAACCCTCAAATATCAACAGAGTAATCATCATCAAAGAATAAAATTCTTTTATTCTTTGATGATGATTACTCTGTTGATATTTGAG
>NW_025888500.1:15512-18499 GCF_002878395.1 Capsicum annuum | reverse complement strand
TGAGGCTACGAGTATCCCCAAGCTAACCCTTTGAGCCATTTTCATTCAGTTCAATACAAATAAATGGGGTTTCTATAAATAACCCTCAAATATCAACAGAGTAATCATCATCAAAGAATAAAAGAATTTTAGAAAGATAACAAAATACGACTTATTATTCAACTCCCAACATCTATACTAGTCTGACAAGCCTCTAAGAAAATCAATAAAACCAGCGAGCCATTGAGACATGCCCTAATTGACTCATAATTAGTTATCAAATGTAAATGATTCCGTGAAACCAACATTAGACATCACGTCCTCGGAACATGAGGACTCACCACAACAGAGGATGTAGAACAGCGTGCCTCAAACCTGGAACTGAGCACCTGAACCTATATTCCGAGAAAATGCAGCCCACATCCAAAGATGTAGGTCAGTACCATGGAAAGGAACCGAGTATATGGGGGTGTATGCAGTTTTATAAACATCATCATCATAAATATTTATAAGAAATATGCAGGATGTATGAAAGACTCACATAGCCAGAACAAAATCATCATAATCATGAGGGATGAAATAAGTATAATAACACATGTGAGTCATCATATAATTTGTCAATCACTTTCAGTTCATCAAGAATATCAATTCTCATAATGTAAATATCATTTAAATCTTTCGAAAGAGTAACTTTCACAATTCCACTTTAAATCACTTCACCATTCACCATAGATATAAGGAAACAGACATACACTAGGAGATCCTATAACCGACATAAAACATGTGAGCTACATGGAGTCCAACGTACAACCCACGTTGGGGAGATCCATCCTATCCTTGCCATCGGAGTAGGTCTATCGATATCAAATCCACATAAACTAGTGATCACTATATAAATCAGCCTCAGGCTCACTCCTACGGGGGCACGTAGTTCTAGAGAAGTAAGGTCACTTTATACCTCCCACTCGGTGCTAAAGACTTCTCCCAAACTTAGCTCAGATCATTTCAAAGACAATCCACAACAAAATAATCTCAGTTATATATAAATATACATCGGGAGCCATCATGCTTCCCATCTATCAAAATCAACCATATTGTGGATTTCTTTCACACTCGAGTTCAAAACAACTCCATTAAGACCAAAATGTCAAATCATTCAAAATATCTCAAATATTCAACATCATCGTGCTTATAACACACTTTCTAAAAAAACACAATTTCCAATGGGGATTCATGACCCAAATATCAAAATCATGATAAATATCGTTCAAGATTCATGCTTTATATCTCCACACATATAAATTCATCTTTCAAAATCATAAACATCAAGATTTCATAATAATTTGTAAAAAATTAAATAAAAATCATGCCCTTGTAAAGAAAATTACTTTTGGGCACAAGAACGAAAGAGAGCTCTTGTTGAAAAACCCCACATACCTTGAATGATGAACTTTAGATCGATACTCTTTTTTGAGATGTTAATCGCGTCTTTGAATGATGGTTCTTGGAGTTCTTGAACTAGGAACTTGGAATCTTGAATAAATTCGCAGAATTAATGGTGAACTTTAGAGGTTCTTGAAGTTGGATGTAGGAGATTAGGGTTTTCTTTTTAAGGGAATTTGATGAAATATAATATATAATACTTCCATTAGGCTTTAATATAGGGTTTGGATGGATTTTGGGTGACGGGGAATGACCAAAACGCTCCTAAAAATTAAAAAAAATCTCTAATCTATCCTTTGGTGTACTGTTTTGATAGTCTGAAGTAGATCAACCATAACATTTTACTCCGATATCCAAATTGGATGAAACCAATTTCATTAGAAAGAGGACTCTAATATTTTTCCTCTGATATATAGTATCTCACCCAGATCATTGTACACGAGGAGTTATGATTGTTTGAAGTTGACCCAAAAATTCACTTTTAATAGGCTGAAGTAGATTGACCATAACTTTTTGCTCCGATAGACAAATTGAATAAAACAAATTTCATTGGAAAGAGGACTTGCAGAGGTTTCTGTGGATATATACTAGATCACCTAGATCATTATGTACAAGGATTTATGATTGTTTAAAGTTAGAGAAAAAATACGCCAGGCATCATTAATTTTTCCTGCATGTTTTACTATTTACTACTACTCACGGTTCGATCGGAATGTTCATAACTCATCGCTCGGGTGTCCGTTTTGGATGATCCATATATCGTTGGAAAGATTATTCGATAATCTACACAATGGTGGGTCATAATATAAGACATTACACATGGATAATTTAAAATTCATTCTAAAAGATAGAACCCAACACGTTTACGCACAAAATTTCAACGAAAAATTTCACGGGGTATTAAACATCCCCCCCTTGGAAACATTCATCCTCAAATGATGCTAGACATGCCAAGATTAGATTGGGAATAGAGAATACAGCTGAAACCATTTGTTAGACTCATCACCACATCGTTTCTCACTCCGAATGCAACATAGAATGCATAAATTTAAGAAACTACAGCTGAACACATAATAAATGACAGATGAATTGCTGCAACTTTCATTAAAAGTGCATGATTTAGAAAAGAACGGTACCTTTGGCTTGATCGGAGTTCAAGGAAAATAGGTGCAGGTACTTGGATCGCATATCCGCGTCAGCTTCCCAAGTTGCACCATCAACAGATTGGTTTCGCCACAACACCTTAACCAAGGGAACTTCTTTGTTCCTTAGTCTTCGGACACTGAAATCAAGAATCTTAACAGGAATCTCATCAAAAGAAAGATTTTCTTGAATGTTAGCACTCACAGAGGAATCCACTACCACAGCATCGCTAATATGCTTTCTAAGCATGGAGACATGGAATATTGGATAAATAGAGCACAACTTGGAAGGTAACTCGACCTCATAAGCTACCTTACCAACACGGCTAAGAATTTTGTAAGGACCAACATAACGGGGACTAAGCTTCCCCTTCTTTCCGAATCTCTTCACCCTCCTCATGGCTAAAATTTTAAGATACACTA